>NC_056740.1:325481672-325631672 GCF_019279795.1 Protopterus annectens | reverse complement strand
GGGACACACGCAATGCATTATATAGACATTTGGCAGCTCATCCTACACATAGTTTTAAGTTTAAAGTTATACTGAATGTGAAGTTGAACAGAAGAGGGGGAGACATTAAACAGTTAACAGAGCTAGCTGAATCTAAATGGATAATTGAGTTTATGGCACACAGGAGTCCTGGGCTTAATGAAGTCATTCCTATGAGACCCACCCTTAAGAATAGGCGGGTCTTTTACTGATTTTTTATTGGTTGTGCTTGTTTTAAAATGTTGGTTTTTGGGAGATGCTTTATCTGATGAAGGGCAGAGGCCAGCTCATCATTTGTATATCTAATTTCAATAAACAGAAGGAGTTGGTCTTCGAGCAGTGTCCAGTCTTATTGGTTTTTTGGATATTTACTTTGGTTTATCTGACTGGACTTTGGTGAGGCACAGAACATTGTTTTGTTTTTATTTGTAATGGTGATGGACAGGTTGACAGACGAGATCAGACAGGAGTTCCCATGGACTATGATGTTTGCAGATGACATTGTGATCTGTAGTGAGAGTAGGGAACAGGTGGAGGAGACCCTGGAGAGGTGGAGATATGCTCTAGAAAGAAGAGGAATGAAGGTCAGCAGGACTAAGACAGAATATATGTGTGCGAATGAGAGGGAGGATAGAGGAATGGTGAGGATGCAGGGAGTAGAGGTGGCGAAGGTGGATGAGTTTAAATACTTGGGATCAACAGTTCAGAGTAATGGTGAGTGTGGAAGAGAGGTGAAGAAGAGAGTACAGGCAGGACGGAGTGGGTGGAGAAGAGTGTCAGGAGTGATTTGTGACAGACGAGTACCAATAAGAGTGAAAGGGAAGGTCTAAAAGAGGGTAGTGAGACCAGCTATGTTATATGGGTTGGAGACAGTGGCACTGACAAAAAGGCAGGAGTCCAAGCTTGACGTGGCAGAGTTGAAGATGTTAAGATTTGCACTGGGTGTGACGAGGATGGACATGATTAGGAATAAGTATATTAGAGGGTCAGCCCAGGCTGGAAGGTTTGGAGACAAAGCCAGAGAGGCAAGATTACGTTGGTTTGGACATGTGCTGAGGAGGGATGCAGAGTACACTGGGAAAAAGATGCTAAGGATGAAGCTGCCAGGTAACAGGAAAAGAGGAAAGCCTAAGATAAGGTTTATGCATGTGGTGAGAGTGGACATGCAGGTGGTTGGTGTGACAGAGCAAGATTCAGGGGACAGGAAGAAATGGAAACAGATGATCTGCTGTGGCGACCCCTGATGGGAACAGCCGAAAGAAGCAGATATACACACACACACACATATATATATATATATATATATATATATATATATATATATATATATATATATATATATACATATACACACACACACACACACACACACACACACACACACATATATATATATTATACATATACACACACACACACCTATATGCATGACTGAAAAACGTAAGGCTGGAGAATACAAGCTAGTTACTTACATCACTAAATATAAGAGACGTGCTCCACAAGTAAGATCTATTACTGAAAAGAATTGTATACTTAAATCAGATAATGAGCTTAATAAGTTAATTGGTGACAGACCTTACTTAATTTATAAGAAGGAAAGAAACTTTAAACAATATTTATGTTATAAAGAGGTTAACTATAAGAGATCAGGTCCTTCCACCTACAGCATGTCTTTGGGATGTGGGAGGAAATCGGAGCATCCAGAGGAAACCCTCACGACCACAGGGAGGACATGCAGAGTTCACACAGAAGGCACCCCAGCCAAGGATCGAACCAGAGAACCTCTTGCTGTGAGTCGGCAATGCTAACCGCTGCACCACTGTGGCTGCCCTATAGATAACATGCGTATGTACGTATTAAATACACACCCCCACACATACATAGACGCATAGAAATATATATATATATATATATATATATATATATATATATATATATATATACACACACACACATACACCTATGTATATATATAACTATAAGCATACAATTATATTTTGTACAGATGCTAAATCATGGGAAATTGGCACGGGAAATCTTAAAGCAATATCCTTTGATTTAATTTTCTTATTTGGTTTAAAGCTATATCTTAAAATGGGTTGTATCTTCTCATAACTAGTTTTCACTAACTCTTTCCTAACACTATCCACTAGCAGGGGGTAATGTCCATCACAGAAAAGTTATTTCAAATATAAATCAATCATTCTTCACTGATGATTCAGCCCAACAGTATATATTGTCCCTTAATAATGTCATACTTCATAAAATGAGGATGTTGACTATGATATTCAAGGCAATTATTTCTAAATCTGTCTTTACGAGAAATGTTAGTTTCAAACCTTTTTTCTGTTGCATTTAACAAGTTGTATAGTCAGAAATTGCACTTGTGGCCCCACAATGGATATTGTAAGTTCAAAAACCCAATACTGTTTTCAATTTCTTACAAAAAAAGAAAACAGTTCTACTTCAGTCCCATGCCATATATAAAAAATATAGTCAATAAAGCATTTCTAAAGCTTAACTTTATAAAACCCCATTAAATAAATTGAAGACACAACTTCCCATGCACTTAACTTAAGGTTCGCATATGCAGGGACCATCCTGGCCCCCACAGGTACTCCCTGTTGCTGACGGTAAATTACTCAACTAAAACTAAAGAAATTGTTCTCTAACTCCATTTCTAATAAAGAATAAGTAAGATTAACTTTTGCAGTATTTGTAAAAGTTTATTTGCTTAAGTACTGTCTGACTAGATAGACACCAGCTTCATGTAGGATGTTGGTATATAATGCCTCTACATCAAGTGTAAACAGGAATGTGACTATCATTGATCTTATTCCTATACAATTCATCTAGGAAAAGCCATGAATCTTGTAAATAAAATTTTGCGTTTTGTATAATGAGGCTGAGAAAATGATCTAAATATTATGAAATACATTCATTCTTTTTTCTTTTTGAAGATACAATATGTATAAAAGGAGGATCTGTTACACTTTTATGCAGTTTGGATATACCACATAATTTTCCTATACATGTATGTTCTACTACCATAAAGTAATACTCGTGTATCATTATACACTCTTGCTACCTAACATACTTTAAGTTTAATTTCTTTGAAAAGAACAACCATGTTCGTACCTTTGTGCTGGAATACATGTAAAACCTTTTTTCAACACAGAATAGTGGGTATCTGCAAGTCTGACGCTAGATAAATTAAATACAGAGCTATCAGGTGGTTCAAAGCTCATATTAAAAAGTTCATCCAATTGGGCGACTAATGAAGATGCTTCCATGACTATGACCTCTTCCACAGCCTCTCATCTTCCTGGTCATCCTTTGCCGATTTCTGGGATCGGCAATTAAAAAACATTCAAAGTTGTTTGATTGACTGCAGTATTATTTGCAGTCACATTAGCATAAGTATTTTGCTCAACAAAATTAGGGCTAGTACTGTCCAAAATATCCAGTGTCACTTCTTGACTGGTGGGTAATGAGCGAAATTTATCATTTGAAGGTATAACATTGTTACTACCATTAATACCTGTACCAAAATTGGAGATGGTGGAAGTGAAATTGGAAGACTGCTGATTAATCAGTTTAAGATCAACACTGCCACTCTCTCTAATGGAATGCTTATATAACACATAGGCTGTCTTACTGTGATACTGACGGAAATTTCTAGCAAGTTGTTTCTTCTTTTTCAGCACAAATGTAGATGTGTGCCTAGACAGCCTTGCAGCAATCCAGTCCCATAAATATAGTACAGAAATACTCTTAAAAGTTCCGAAACCATCAGAAGCGCGAAATTCAAAATCCCAAAGCACAGAGATTTTGAATTTCCGCTTCCGCTGGTGTGGTGTGTGGATATTTGGGTTTAATTTAGGTATGTTTGTGTAAGTATGTTGGTTAGGGGCTTTAGTGTGTGTAAGTGTGTGTTGTGACTGTGATGCGTGTGCGTGATGGACTGTAAGATGTGTGTGTGTGTTTCATTTGTGTTTCTGTTTGTGCGATCTCGGAGTTAGAATATATAAGTGTGGGGGGGGGTCCTGCTTATATCTAGTTTAGATGGATTTGTTTGATTGTGGTGGGAAGTTTTGTGTTTGCGTGTACTGTATGAGTAGCGTAGTTCTGGGATTTTGAATTTCGTGGTTGTGTGTTTTCGGATTTTTGAGATGCGCTTGGGTTTTCAGCTTTGTGATTTCGAAATACTGAAATTCGGGATTTCCGTATTTCGGAATTACAAAGTGGACCCAAATATATATATATATATATTTTTTTTGATGTTAGAGTTTTCGGAAACTTGATCATATGGTCTTGATCGTAATATTTCGGATTTAGTTTTGTATTATTTTTACCACATCTTTCCATATATGTAAAAGTCAAATTTTAACTGTCGTGTTTTGTGGGGGTTCCTATTACTGGATCGAACGTTTAGGTTGGCGAATACTTAAATGTCAATCTGGTAATAGCGAAAGCAAAAAAACACGAACGGCCGAATTAACGCAGGGAAAGAATTCCCATGGCCATTATGCGGATTTTGCCCCTTTCCCCACTGTAGAGCTATCCCGGAGTTGGTATATTTAGTTAGTGAGGGTGTGTGGGGCACAGCCCCCAACTTCATTCATTCCCTATGTTAAATCGGCCGTTCGCTGTTTTAATTTTTCGATATTACCAGATCGACATTTAAGTATTCGCTAACCTAAACATTCGATCAGGTAACAGACACATTTTGTGGAAGTAGCATCCTCACCGATTGCAATGTCAAGTGCTGCAATTATCTTTAGAAGACGACAGTTTCCGGGACAGGTCAGTTTGATACCATTAGGAAACAAAGTGGACATAGGTTTATGGGACAAAGTATGGCTGTGGTTTTAGAAGCAGTGAGGTCTTAAACCAAATATGAAAGCAGCAGAAATGAAAAATGCAACTGAACTATCTGATAAGGTAAGATTATAATCAACAACATTTTTAAACAAGGAACAGTGAAGGCCATGAACCTCAGAACTTTAAGAAATTCCCTGGCTGTTAGTAAAGCCAGAAGAAAAAGGGGTTGAAAAAGGGAAATAAAGAGTTAGGACCTTGGGAGGAATTGCAGGGATGCCAGCATAGGCACAGTCTGGATCCTGCACCCCAGAAAGACATGATAAGAAGGAGTCAGAAAGGACTTTTTGAAACTTATAGTGAACCCCAGGCTATGCAGAAGGAAAACAGCAGAATGGAGATTTTGTATCAAGTCCTCTGGAGAGGATGGCTGAAACAAGAGGTCATCTAAGTAGGGAAAGACTTGGATCCCCTGTAGCCTGCAAAAAGCAATCACAGGAGCGGGGGCATTTGATGAATACCTTTGGGACATTAGAAAGGCCAAAGCAGAGAACTGAAAATGTTAGAAAGCAGCAGAGAAATGTAAAAACATCATGAAAAGAGGATGAATTAGGATATGGAGATGAGCATCCTTGAGATCCAGAGACATCATGTAAGCCTAAAGTCTGAAGGGAAAACACTCAAAAAGAGGGAACCTTCAGAAAGGTATTTAGATGAGAGAGGTCTAAAATTTGTCTCCAAGTACCCTCTTTCCTGGATACTAGGAACACTCTGGAGTAAAACCCACTCCCTCTTTGGGAAACTCAAACTTTTTGAATAGTACCCTGAGTCAAGAGATCCCAAAGCACCCCTGACAAGGACCAGCTGTTCCTGAGGGGGGGCTAATGAATTCTACAAAAGGGGGAAAAGATTTCCACACCATGAAACACCCTTCGTGGATAATGGACAGAATCCTGGAGTCCTGAATAATCTTTATCCAAACAGGGAGAGAGAGAGATAAAGGTGAAGAGAAAGAGGAATGTGGCTGGGAAGAATAGAATAGTCAGAGAACACCTTGTTTCATCAGGAAAAGGAGACTTCTGGGGCACAGAAGTCTGAGTAGCTTTAGAAGGAGGAGCCCATTTCCCAGCTTTCTTGCCCTTAGGAGGAGGGCAAGACTGCCTACGAAAAAAGACTAGCTTACTGGGGTAATTTCTCTGAAACTTATGTAACACAAGGGGAAACCTCAGTCAAAAGAACCAAAATATCCACACGTACCGAGGATTGCCAAACCACTCCAGTAAAATCACAAAAATTCACAATACTCCAATAGTATACATAGTAAAGGGACGGGGCGACTACATTCTCTGAAGCTTAGGTACAGGGGAAACAAAAACTTGTTTAAGTTCCTCTAAAGCCTTGCCCTTATATACTGAAGAGACAAACAAAGCAGCAACAGCTTCACCAAACAAGTGTTTATTATCCAGAGGAGCATCCATCAACTTACCATTAATACTGTCAGGCAAAGGTTGAAGCCAAAGCCAAGGACCTCTCATCACAGACCCAAAAGCAGGAGCCCTACAGGATGCATCTGCTACATCATAACTACATTTGATGTAATGATGAGCTACCTGGGAGGAAGTCCCTAACAAGGAAAGATCAGACCTCTTCTCTTCAGAGTCTGGAAGATCAGAAATTACCTACAAGACCTGGGAAAGAACAGCAAACATGTACTTGGACATATGGGTCTGATAACTGACAGCATTAAGAGATAAAATAGCAGAGGTATAAACCTTTATCCCCTAACCTTTCCATATTTCTGATATCCTTATCTGAAGGCAGTAACTTAGGAGATGGTAAGCAATTGAGATAGCTTGTCAGAAGCCACAGACAGAAGGGCACTTGTTAAAAAATTTAAAGTCCTCATGAACCCTATAAAACCTATCTGGTTTCTTGGGGGTAGGGGGCTGGGAGTCAGGAGCCTCAGAAGCATTAGAAAAGTCATCCAACAGGGCAGCCAAAACAGGAGGGACAGCAGAAGTCCTGGGAGAATCCATCTGCAGGAGCGTAAAATATCTTTTCTGTACCTCCAAAATCTGAGCACTATCCCATTTAAAAAATTCCATCATTTCAGAGACTGTGTCCCCAAAAGAAATTTCCTCAAAAGGACCATCAGGACTAGTAGATTCCTCTTCCATAGATCCATAATCTAAAGGAGAGGGAATTTGAGAGGAGTAGCAAGGGATTCCTGACCTGAATCCGTCTCCTCCTCAGAGAAATCCTGTTCTCTGGGTCTTTTAAGGGGAGTAGAGGATCTGGAACAGAAATTTCCTGAGGAGGTTTAAAAGTCATCAAAGCATTAAACAAATCCTCAGTAAAATTTTGCCATTTACTATGTGGGTCCTTTGGAGCAGAGTAATATTAACATGTTTAGTTTTCTGCTTTTTCTTTAAGGGGACGTCTGCTTTATAAAATGCAGAAGGCTCCAACCCCAGACAGCATTCAATAAATTTAGTAGGGACTTCTTTGACCTAAATTTGAGGAACACTCCTAGGCCCCTGGGAAATAATCAGCTGTAGTTGCCCCTGAACATCCGATGCGGATGTCTGCAAGGCCTCCAAGGACATGCCCAAGGTTTGATCCTCGCCGGCCTCCAAAAAAGTTGCAGCCAAAGAATGCAATGATGAAGCCGGGCGAACCTCCGGGCTATTACTCACCTCGGGAGACTTCCGCCTGAGGCTGTACAGCAGAAGAATTCAGCCTAGACTTCTTGGCATTCTTCATTGACGGATTGGCTGCCCACTCCCCAGAAAATTCCTTCCATTGCTTAGAGCTTAAGACCTTAATTCTCCAGATACAAAGCCAAAGAAAGCCTACTACAGACCGTCTTGGGAACTAAGAACGGACAGACTGAGCAGGATGTATGGTCATGGGAAGCACTGAGGCAAAACAAGCACTGCTCATGACTGTCATTATGGGGAATCTGTCTCACACTGGGGATTTACCCTTCATGGATGACATGAAACCCCACAAACAACAAAAGATAAAAAGCTAAGCTACAATAAACCCCAATGAAGCATTTATTTGCAATGGCCTGGCAAACCAGCAATGGAACGGGTGGTCAGACTGACTATCAGAAGATGGCGTTTGGACTGGAGGCAAAGAAGTTCTGAGGTTGGTACATCCGGATATCACCTTTATGCCCTGTGCTACACAAGAAGCATACACGTGATGTACAGCATACCTTAAAGCAACCTAAAGGCTTTGGTATACTGGCCAGACATCTGGCCACCATTGGCAGGGGATCCCTAGTGCAATGAATACTGCAACACTGAAATGGAAGGACATCAAATGGGTTTACTCTGATAGGGGAGGGACTGATGATGGACAGGGATATGGGCAAAAAAGAAAAATACACTGGGTAGGTATGGGAATCAAAAAAATCAACATTCGGTATCTCTATATCCTGAACAGAAAAAGGAGAAGTTTAGTTCAATTTAAATTCATGGCGATGACTGGGCTGTTTGCTAAGGTTTGCCGACAAATCTCTCTCTCCAAAAACATGCACAGCACTGACCCACATCTTCTCTGTAAAATGCAGTTCCAGAACTTTAGAGCTTCTTAGCAAAGGAATAAAGAGTTAATCTCTCCTTGCTTATTTACTTGTCTAGGAAAAGGCATTATGCCTTAAAACCCACATGGAATTAGCCTGAAAGAAGTGACTGAACTTAACAAAAGACTGCTTCATCATCTATAGTTTTACTGTCTGCTGCTCCAACAGCATGATGTACATTTCTGGTCATCAAACACTCAGAGCTTCCAAATGCACTCATAGTCCTGATACAGTCTCCTCTGGTCACATGTGGAACCTTAAATAATCTTCAGTCCATAAACTGTGGAATCTCCACTTCTGTAACTTCAGACTTGCATACCAGAATGTCTTACACATGACCAGCAACATTATACACTTCTACAATGGTGCAAACTGCAATGGGGTGATGGATGACTAATGGTTGTAGAAGCATGTGGAGGGTGCCGGGTTCCACAATTGCACTGCACAAATGAAACAGTAGTAGTGAAATGGAACAACTGAAAACTGTAGCTAGTACGAAGCACCCGGAAGTTCACAAACACATCACCAATAAACACTGAAATAGAAGGCCTAGCAGAGAAGGAACCTGTCCTAGAACAAACTTATACAGGTGCTAACACTGTTTTTGACTTACTGCTCAGCTCTAGTCTAGTTCTTCTCAAAGTAAGACAGATGATACAAAGATCTCAATCTGTCATGGAATGATTTAACAAACATCATCACTGCTGATTTGTTTTGCGGAAAACTTCTCTCTAGAGTACCTTTTCTTCCCTTGATCTTGCTCCCTGTAGGAGAGGGCCTTGCATTCTTCTTGCCTGTATCTTGATGATCTTACTACTCTGATTCTGATGATCATCTCTAAATGCAGTGGACTGAGAAATATTACATTATTTCATGGGCTTTCTGCAGCAGTAAACAGTTCTCTAGAGAAGGGCGGCTGGATGACAATTACTGCTCAGGACACAATTTTCTACCAAGTTACAGGCTCAAATAATAAAAAATATTGAGAAAAGTGATTTGGAAAACATATAATCTGAGAATAATTAATAATTCTGTATTCACAAGCGGCAGATGAAGAAATAAACCTTAAAAAAAAAAAAAAAAAAAAAAAAAAAAAACAATAAAAGAATGACAACTTGATGACAAACACAGCTTGCAAGAAGTTATCTACAGAACTGATGAACATGCAATGGTGTTGCCCTCTGTTACTTATGTCAACATCAGTTTGACATCATAGAATTAAGTCAGATACACATGAGATACCAGAAGCTAGAAAGCTACTTCATTATGGATCTACTGATGAAGCTTCCAAAAGTAAAATTTTTGATTACTACATTATCTGATTATTTCTGATAGTATCTCCGGTTCTCAAAACGATAAACGTGTGCACACGCACACACGCAGACACACTGTAGAGTAAGCTTAGTGAGTATGCAATCTCACGGAAAGCACTGTAGAGCAGCATGGGGCAAGATAATGCAACAAAAAAAATCATGGATTTTTGTCACTGAACCTCCGTCTTAGTGCATACAGCACTCGTATGCAACAGGATCCAAACAGAAGTAACACTCCACAAAACAAAGTCTAACAGAGAAAACTTCCATGTCCCCAGTGCCTGCAGTAACAACGCCAACAGTCCCAGCAGAATGATGATTTCCAGTACCTTACCCAGTTGCTTAACACACAGATTAGTATTAGTTTGTGCACACAGCAATATCAGACATATAATCCAGAATCAATTTACTCTTTCTGCAATCATTACTGAAACATCGTTAAAATACAGTGAAGCATCCCCCCGTATACATATGTGAGCATAAAAGTATGCGACTGGAAAAAAAATGGTTTCTATTTTTTACCTTATAATGAGTGAAAAGGTTTTTTAAGCACAGTACCTTTGGTCGTTTCTCTAAGTCAGCTTCAGTCTTCGGACCCAGCAGATGCAAAACCTAGACAAGAAAGTAAAAAATTAAAAACAGAAGGATTGAAGGGTCTACATTTACATTTTAAAGTAATCTTGTTTTGGGTACATGTGTGTGTAAAGTACAGATGAGCTTTATTACTGCTGGGCACAAGCATGTGAACCTGTAAGAAAGCTTTTTTTTTTGGCCCCCAGAATGTTTTCTTGTAAAACCTTATTAAATGTTTCTGCACAACGATGAAGCACTTACCACTCCTAAACAATTTTTAAATGAACCTTATATGCAAAATGCAGGGGACTTCATTACATAGCTCTTATAATCATCAGTTTTAGAAAAGAGCTTTGGGTGAAGACCAAGACCACAACAAAAGCGGCACTTGGTGCTGTTTGAAGTTCAGGAAAGAGTGAAGTGTGACATGCTTGATGTTCAAAAAACAGGTGCAGAATGGTAAAATGCTGGGTAGGAAATTAAAGACTGAATAGCACTAATACGACCTGTAAATAGGATTCTGGGCTCCAAAGCTTCTGTATTTACCATACAGATCAGAAATAAAAATGGCTTAAAGTGTTTCTGGCCACTTAGTCAAAATAACACCAGGAGAGGAAATTTCTAAAAATGATTAAACCAATAGTCTGTACCAAACCAGGCAATTCCCAAGATAAGTGTTAAGAGGGAGATTTGCAGAATGACTCATTGCAGAGTATATACTAAGCATCAAACATGCTTCATTCGTTCACAGAGCTGTAGGCTACACGTGGGAAGATCTTGTCAGACAATTTGCAGTCATAAGCTATGGATGGCGCTGGGTGGCCCGTGCCCTACCCAGTAAAGAGAAGACTACAGACTGATTCAGTGTGTAAGGACTTAACCTGCTTCTTAAGACCAGGTCTGCAATGCCCTTGCCTTTGGTGAGAGCAGAGGCTTCAATGACAGCTAAGTGAGCTTAGGTTCCAGAGAAGGATTGGAGTGCCTGTTTTTGACTGGCCAGCTTCATCAGGGGCACTGGCTCGGAGGGGGGGAGGGGGGGGCAGAGCCTTAAAAACTAAACAGGAGGTTTACTCAACATGAAATGTGCACCACCATAAATGAGTTATATCCTATTAAAGCATAATTTTCCAAGGTTTTCCAAGCTTAACTTTGTACCACGGCATGTTGTGTAAAAACTGTCAAACAGTAACTTTATTTAGGGAGCTTTTTCTTGTTGTATTTCAACAAGAAAAACACATTTAAAAAATACTTTCCATACACTGACATGCAGTGAATGGGACTATGCATTTAATTACATGTAAGCAGAAACATTTCTCTGTATTTAGAAAATACGAAGTTCCACAACCACTGCACCACTATTCATCAAGGCAACGAAGTTCACTTATGAAAACCAGTTTATTGTTACAAAAAACAGACTTAGCCCTTTCAGAGTCATGACTCTGAGGATGCCATTTTAATGGTGAAAGAGCGAAGTCTGTTTTTTGTAACAATAAACTGGTTTTCATAAGTGAACTTCGTTGCCTTGGTGAATAGTGGTGCAGTGGTTGTGGATCTTCGTATTTTCTAACTATTTGACCCTGGTTTGGGTTGCTGTGTGGGTTGTTGATTTCTCTGTATTTGTTTACCAGACAGTCCAACTTGGACATAGCCCCTTTTCAGTGAAGCCCTAAAGAGATGAGCCATAAAACAAGATAGGCAACAAAAAACAAAACTACATCTTTAAAATAACATTTTCTCATTACACACAAAGAATAATGAAGACATAGCCTAGATTCACGGTGTAGAGGATGGAGTCCTGACTGGTACCATGGCGAATGGGGTTCAATTACAGGCCCTAATACTGGAGGAGACAGGTAGAGATGAGGCAAACTGAAGAGGTGTGACCCCCCTCACTTATTCCAGAATGAAGGATGGGTGACTCCAGGGCATGCTGACTGGTGGTTTCCCTGGTGAAGACCAGGGAAACCACCATTCATTTTTTTTTGGGGGTGGGGGGCACTGCCTGAAAGGGCATGACCCATGCAAAAGTGAGGATGACTTTCTCTGAAGCCCACTGCACATCCCCTTCCCAGTGTTTTGCCAAGTGTATGAAGGTGAAATGGTAGCATTAAAAGCCTCAAACCACCTCTGATGATGGGTTCAGTGAAGCTCCCCTACAGTCGATCTCTGCCCCAGCCCCAGTGATGTAGAATGAATGGCACAGTTGGCAAGGAAGGGAGAAGATGATCAAAAGACAGCAGTGGCAAAGAGAAAAGAAAAAAAAGAATAATGCAAAACTATAAAACAGACATAATTATAATTAAAATACATGGAATACAATTTTTTTTTTACAAAGAAAACCAGCTTAGTGCAAAGAACTGAGAAACAAAACAGCAAAAAAGAAAACACGATATACATATTGTAAAGTACATTTCCAGATACACATAGGATGGATTTATTGGTAAGTCACACTGTATTGTCTACGACACAAAATAATACAGAAATTAATAATTGGAATTTTTTTATTTTTAACAAGACAACCAGGTTTCTGCACAGAAATACAGTAGTAAAAATATTTCTATGATTATTCTTGTTGCATGCTAACATTTACTGCCACTACATATGCAGTAAAGGGTTCCCATCGCAAAATCGAACATGAAAAATGTCGAATACCGGAAGGCCGAACTTGGTAGTTCTAAAGGTGGGAATGTGGAAGCCGTGGAAACCCGAATTCTTTCCCAGGGAAAGAATTTGGATGGCCGTTTCTGTGGCTTCAGCATTTTCAGACCGGGTCAAGGTAAGTGTACGAATGGCTAGTGACGGACTTTAGGGTTAGGGTGCGGGTCAGGTAAGTGTGCGATAGTAACAGACTTTAGGGTTAGGGCGCGGGTCAGGTAAGTGTGCGGTAGTGACGGACTTTAGGGTTAGGGTGCGGGTTAGGTAAGTGTGCAGTAGTGACGGACTTTAGGGTTAGGTCTGGGTTAAGGATAGTGCATAGATAGTGGTGTATGTTAGGTTTAGTGTAGGTTTTGAAGGTGTTTGGTGTGATTGTGCTATGTGTGTGTTTTTCAGAACAGCAAATTTTTTCCCTGGGAAAAAAATTGCTGTTTTGAAGTTTCAATGTTATCCGAATTTGATCTTCCAAGTTCAAACTCATGGTGTTTGATATTTTGGAAGTTCGATTTTGTGACATAGACCCTGCAGTAAAGCATCAGAAAGTATTATTAGAATACAGGGACTAATAAAGAGATCGAGAAGGTACAACAACCGAGTAGAATATCACTGTTAAGAGATGTCAGTGGACAATGTGATATAGGGAATAACTCAGAATACAGTACAGAATGAGATAAGGGTATAGGAAATGCAATGAGGTTAGAATGAACGACGATACAAGTTGAGAGAGACATGCATGACAGTCAACAGATGTACAGAAGGATAAGATAAGGTATGATGATGCAACATTAACAGTGAGATAATGCAACATTAACAGTGAGATAATGTACACACACAGAGCCAAATGGCATTTAGGCAAGTTGGATGCTTGTCCCATTTCAGAGGGAATTCTTAGCCATACTCTACCCATCTGTGCAAAACGCAATGAATCTCCACAATATCTTTTTTAATTAAGATTTAAGTTTGGTTTGGGAATCCAAGATGTCTGCTTGGGATGTACCACTTGAGTAAGTTATTAATGCCAGGATATTTTTCTGGTTTGCACAACACTGTGTGGTACACTGAGCACTGCAAATCTTAAGGATAACATACAGATCTGTTCATCGTATTTTATGCAAAAGTATACAGTGGTGAGTAGTATTAGGAATGTCTGATGCAATTTTGGCAGTTTTGTTGTAGCTCTGTTCTGGTTAGACCAGATGGGCTGGTTGTTAGTAGCGAATATATGTAAAATGGGCTGGATAATAGAAAAATATGAGCTGTTAAGTTTTGCAGACTTAGAGAAGGTTTGCAAAATCTAACCTTTGATTTGTCTTACAGACCACACAACTGAAACGGTTACTATATAATGGCTCCAATCAATATAGCCTGTGCTGCTGAGTCGGCTGGACTGCTGTTCAGTGAAAGTACATTTGAGGTTAGTAATCTATCTTATGGGTATGCTGTTGCAAGCAGTACAAGTTTAGTTGGCATTTAACAGTAATTAGGATTGTATTACCAAATTTTCCGAAGAGAGAAGAGAGACCTGTGTAATTATTTTAAAAATGGAAGGAGAGGATCACACTAGAGAGCAGGGTCATCAATGACTGCTTGACAGCTATGTATCTGACAACGGTAAACCTTTTATTTATGATGATACTGAACAGCAAGGCACCTAGGATGGTTTCTTGTGGTACACTAACAATAAAGGTAATTGGGGTGAATATGCACCTTGCCAATGCTGACAAAGGTAACTTTTGAACCAGTGGAATGTGCAACTATGCAGATCTAGGTCTTAAGAATCAAGTTAGTAGTTGGTGTAAATGCAGTGTCAAAAGCTCTTGAGCTCTAGAAATAAGGGTGCCACAAATTCTCCTTGGCTGTGCTTTTGATTCATTGTATCCGAATAAGAATAGACCGATTTCTGTACTACAAACCTGGATGGAAGTGGAGTTGAGTAGGATCATTGGTTTGTCATAGAAAGATATCAGAGTATTTATTTACGCAAGCATTTTCCGGTGTTTAAGCGGGACTACAATGAGAACTGCTCTGTAGTTTGAGAAATCAAAAGTGGTCCACCTAAGGAATAAGAATAGCATATGACTGCCACCATAGGAGAAATGCATATCATTCCTTAACAGAGGAAATGAATATAGAGACAGGAAAAGCTATGGATTCAGCAACTGCTTTGAGATTTTAGTGGGAAGACTGTCTAGAGTTAATGTGGTACTTTTTAATTTTTTATTAAATTTTACTAAAGTTTAATTGGTATTCGAGTAAGAGAAAGTTCCATTGGGAACGGAGTGCAACTGTGGCACAGTTGAAGAGGACTGTTATTTTATTAATAAAGCAAAAGCTTAAATGAAACAACTCTTGAATCTGTTACTTTGTAGTTTGACAAGCTTGACATTTTACTCTGTAATCTGACTAACTTGGGAGGGGAATTAAGCTGGACCTTTCTTTCTGGTATGGGTAGATTATGGATAAATTTCCAGAAACAACTCAGGCTGTTTTTATACAAGAACTTTACACTGTTGTAGTAGGCTTCAAACTATAATTTCAAAAGTCAGAAATGCAAGTCCCAGAATTATGAAAAGAAACAGTGAACCTACAGAAGAATAGTGAATATCGAAATTGGTCTTCTTCTTTAAAGTTGTTTTCTGTAGGAGAGCAAGCCCCACTGCACTGCATCCCATCCCACCCTTACTACTTGTATACACTACCTCAGAAACTGCCACACCTGGAAGAGAAGGGAACACTCAAACAGTGACCTTGGACTTGTTATACACAAAGTTGAACTTCTGCACAAATGGCTACTGTTTTAGTATAAATAATGCTTCATGAACTAGACAGAAAAGTAAACAGGACCATTTCTTTACTGGATCCCAGTTGTCACAATGGTATTCATTTCTAGGAGAGAGAGAGGAACATGAACTGACATATTCTGACTGAGAGGGTTTTTGTAGGGCTTTAAAGGTATTTGCTACAGGGCAGGACGCATTCAAGATGAGGTTACAGGACTCTCTTGTACATGCAGCTTTTCTCCCATTAGGGTTGAGAAACTGTGATATCTGGTAGCTATCAAATATGATGTGGTTGATTTTTTTGCTTTCACGTTGTCAGTGTGTACGAACATGTTTAAACTCAGGTGCTGTATTACACCCAAGTATTTGATAGAGGTTACTTGTTTAACTGGTTGATTGTCTTAAGTTAAGCAAAAGGCAATGGCAGTCATTTTTGGAGGGGTGGCAAAAAAACATCAATTTAGTAATTTTAGGATTCACTGCTAGTTAGTTGTTGAATAGCCAGGGACTGCAACTTGTGGAGTGTAAGCTGAAGTCCATGCCATTCAGTACTTTAGTTGTTGGTGGAGAGAGAGAACAGAATGTAATCCAGTATGATGTTTTTGGGGTCACTGGGACATCAGTAGTGAAGATGACTGGCCCAAGGAGCGATCCTTGTGGAACTGCAGCAATAATCTGTTGTGGAGATGGCATGGAGTCTTTGTATTTAACAGAGTTTTTGTCAGAGAGGT
Source organism: Protopterus annectens (assembly GCF_019279795.1). NCBI lineage: Eukaryota > Metazoa > Chordata > Ceratodontiformes > Protopteridae > Protopterus > Protopterus annectens. The sequence continues at coordinate 325,615,189 of NC_056740.1, read as the reverse complement.
AGCTGCTGAACCACTGTAGTGTGGAAGAGGCAGTCGGGGTAGGGCAAGTGAATTAAGTGGGTGGGTGCGACTGACTAGATCAAAGGCTTTATAAAAAGGGCTCCTTCGTTAGTGTTGAGTACAGTGTCAGCTAGACAACACAGAGCTGTTTGGATGCCTCTCTGCTTCATGAAGCCATACTGAGATGATGTGATAATGTACTGGCAAAGGAAGACAGTGAGTTGGCTGTACTCTGCTTTTTCTAGTAGCTTATTGTGCTCAGGCAAGAAAAAGATTGAACGTTTGAGATGCTGGATGGTTTGGCAGTTTTACATAGGGGATTGAGTATTACTTTTTTTTTTCCATACACCAGCAAAGACTTGTAATGAGAGTCAGAAGCCGAATACACTGTGGATGTGTTGAGATACGAGATCCCGTATTTCTTTAAAACTATAAGGAGAGACCACCAGAGACAGGTTGACCAGTACTGTGTAGTGAATGTGGGTGTATTACGGTAAACATTTCTTTTTTCGATTTTTTTTTTCTTTTTTGAGGTAAAACGAAGGTAAACAGAATTCTAACAGCTCTTTTATTGGGTGGTTTATTAGGTCACGCATTGAGGAGGAATTACAGAACTCTGTTAAAGACTTTGGAGTTATTATGGTCTGCAGCATATCTAGTTTTAGTCTCTCCATTAAGGTGGTTAACCCTCTTGCCACAACTTTCTGGGGGTTGCAAAAATTAGAGGAATGCCTGTTGGGCTTTATTCCTTCTTTTTTTTTGGCACATTACATAAATGTTTGTATGAGCCATGATTGTATGGTGAATGTATTTGTTTTCAGACATTCCATGCTAACTGTTGGAGTTGTGGTGCTTTGCAAAATCTCAATTTGTTGGGAGAGAACAGATTTTGCACAGTATGTAGTTCTTCAGTTATGCAAATGGCCTCTTCATTGGCATTAGGGATGGAGTGAGGCATAAGTCAGCTGAGATTTTCAGTAGTGAATCTGACAAGTTGTGAGTTAGTTATGGTGCTGGCATGGAGTACGTGTAGTACTGATGAGAGTGTGGTCTGTGTCTTTCGGCTTTTCCCGGTTAGGGGTCACCACAGCGGAACTCCGGTCCGCTCATGATTGGCAGTGCATTTTTACGGTGCCGAGTTTTCAGTCCGATGCCCAACCTTCAACGAAGGCATGCCCATTCAGGCTCGCACCTACCTCCATGCCTTTAACGTCACTAGACCGTGGGGAGGGCAAGCAGACTCCACACAGAAGACGCTCCAGCAGAGAATCGAATGGGAGAACCTCTTGCTGTGAGACAACGCTAAAAAATGACTGCTTTTATTAGGATGGTGTACTACTATGGATGTGACGTATGACGACTGGCTGGATACAAGGGTATCTGGTACATTGCTGCTGTTAGAAATCTGGTTATCCCTGGTAGGCTGATTGAAAGAAACACTTCCGCGAGAAATGCCTCTCCAATGTCCATTTATTGACAATTGTTCAATGCTTTCATCCCTCATAGGATCATAGGACATTACTAGGCTAATGGACCTGGGGCCCTTACAAGCGTAGCCAAGAGTTTAACCCTAAAAAGAAACCTCAGTCACCACCTGTCATCCCTGTCAATGAGGGACACAGGTGGAATCCCTAGGACAAATTTGTGGTTTCCCATCCACTCTTCAAGGTTGTGCCTGAAGAGGGTTAGCGAGGTACTCTGACATATATGGGAAGTCTATTCCAGAGACAGGGCAGCCTCTGGGAGACAAACCTGTCTGTCCAGCAGGTTTTGTTGATGTTGCATATTAGATTTAGGCCTTTAGAGCAGGTAATGCGTGAGGAGTTAGACTTATGGAGATGGAGCATCTCTAGTAGGGCAGGGTCTGATATTGCCTTGAAGATGAGATGCAGATCACGTATAAGCAATCTGTATGATACTGACTACAGTGATAGTGATTTGAGCCTGTCCACATAGGACAGGTGCCGGAGACCATGGAGTCTCTTTGTGAGGTATTTCTTTGGCCTTTCCAGTTTGGTGCAGGTGTTTGGAGAGGTACAGACCAAATGTGGCATTATACTCAATTGTTGGCCTAATGAGGCGTACAGAGAGGTAATAACCTCCTTTTTTCTGGATGAAATCCTTTACTTACAAGATGAACCAAGTAAAAGCAATTGCTGGCCACTGCTGCTACATGATGGTCAAATCTGAGATTGTTGTCAACCTGAGTACCCAGGTCTCTCACCACAGGTTGTGTGCTTAAGAGGTTGCCACTGATGTGGTAATCAGAAGGGGCAGTGATTTTGTTGAATGGTATGATAACACCTTTTTTTGCATTTAACTTAAGGCCATGACTTTGGGACTAGTCATTTGTTGCTGTGAGTTAATGACAATGCCCAACTTAGTTATCTGCAAACCTGGTCAGCCCCAGGTATTTTGTCTTTGCCTGTACCTCTGAGAAGTAGATGTCAAACAGTAGGGGTCCAAGGACAGATCCCTGGGGAACACCACTACTGACAGGTCTGCTGTCGGAGGTGGAGGCACCTACTTTGACCTTGTGGGTCCTATCAGGGAGCTGGACTTTCTCTCATCCAGGGCCTTAGTGACAGTCTCAAAGAAGTCAACAAGGCAAAGGCCCATTTGACATCTCAGATACTTGTCCCACACCTCACATCTCTGTAGATCAAGTGTTAAAGGCCCTATCCAAGACAAAGAACACAGATTTGATGGGACCTGATAGTATCTCAGGCTGTATTCTGCACCAACTCCAGCAAGAACCAACTTCGTCACTGAACACCCTATTCAACCACAGCCTAAGTACAGGCTTCATCCACCACAGTGGAGAACTGCCACTGTCATCCCCTTGCACAAAGGTGGTGCCACTACTGACCCTGGAAAAGCGTATCAAAGCATTCTGATGCTTTATTGTTCTCTCTCCAGTAGCAGTAGTTTGGGTTATTTTAATTTATGTCTGGTAGGCTCTAAGTAGTTAATAGTGGCTGTCAGAGATCAGGCTGTTGAGGTTACGCTAATTAAGACCAAGGAAGACAGTATTAAGATCACCAAGGATTAGTGTGTACTTGGCGTGGCTTGGTGGAATGTGCAAGAGTTTATACTGTATATGATCTCTGAGGTCTGCAAAAGAGACTGGAAGAGCAGAGAAGACTAAAGCTATGATCAACAGTGGTTTTCTGGCAAGTAAAGAGTGGACGTACAATGCAAGAGTGGTGCTTGAGCAAGCTTTTAGTAAAGGCACAAATGTCAACATAGTTTTGGGACAGCCAGAGCTAGGCAACTTATTTTATGATGAAGCTTCAAAAAAGGGATGCAAAGGCCAGGTACTTGGAGTGGGAAGGGAGGCAGTTGTGGTTGCTGAGGTTTTTGGTTTGGGGTTGGTGTGAATTTCACCTCACAGAAGTAAGATGATGATATGCATTTGCAGGGTTATGCAAGTGGTACCCTTTGCTGTCTGCTAGGACTGAAACCGAAGACTTGTTTTTCTTTCTATACTGTGTATTGTAAAATAGGGTAGAAGTACAGGGAAATTGTGAAGTGTCTGTTTTCCCATCCAGTGCTGTTACACTTGTGTGAATAATTCTGGAAGAGGTAGTCTAACTGGATGAAAATAGGAAGTGCGACTGAAAATGGAAAAAAAAAAAAAACTAGGAAGATGGTGGCAAGTGTGTGTATGCATGCACATCAAAGGCAGATGTGAGGACACCATTAGTTAGGCAGTCAGAAAGAACGTGCTTGGCTGCTCTGTGTAAGACAGGGAATTGCAAGGGATTAGACTGAGACAGACAGAATGATCAGATTTGGTTAAGGAGTTTTGAATAGTGTAAATTAGTCTGTGGTTTACTGGGTTTGCTTTGTCAATTGTTGCTTTCACGAATTTAGTTACCTAGGGAGTTTCTGCATTTAGTTTGGGCATAACATAGGGGATATATTTAAGGAGCAAAATGTTAACAATATGTGGTGTGACTGAAAAAAAGAAGTTGTACACTAGTGTTTGGGACTCTATACATAGGAATTCAGTAGACGGGAGAGAATGTGTTGTTTGGCTGAAGTCAGAGGCACCTAGCACTGAGAGTTTAGCAGACAATAAGTGCAAGTAAAATTTGTGGGGAGTGACTGGGGATGGGGCAAAAGAGGAGAGCAAAGGTCCAGCAAATCAGTCTAAGTAGCATCAAATCAGTGAACACTTCAGAGAGACCAGCAGCGCCTTGGAGATATGCGCAGTAAGTGTTATTTACAATAAATATTAAAATATTCAAAACATATGTACACAGAGGTGTAATGTAAATTCCACCAATTAAAAAAATTAGTGTGTGCAGATATTCACAATGTGTCTCAGAATCTTACAAAGTATACTTTATTATCCCCAAGATGAACCTCAGTGTTTGCCTGGATATGGCTCAGTCTTAGGCCATTTCTCCTTTAAATTGCTCCTAGATAATGGTACATTTGCATCCCTGAAGAATGATGTCTCAGGCTGTTAAAGATTAATTCCCATGAGGCATAATTTCTGTGGCAAATGCTGTTATAAACCCAAATTGTGGTTGTAACATCAACAAATTATTAAACTAAAGAGCATATGAAGTATTCAAACTTATCCAACCAAATGCAACAAGGCTCAGGTCAACTCCATCCAGGAACTACTCACTGAAACAACTGAAAGAAGCATAACAAATTCAGAGTAGAACTTGTCACCAGGAGGGGTAAAAATAGGGCCCATTTACAACTACATCCAAAAATGGAAAGGGAAAAAACAAAGTTGTGTGCTACAACAAAATGGTATCACCATAACAAAGCCAAATGATTCAACTTAACACAGGATGAAAATTGCAGGCCACAGTGAAGAACTTCATACACTGTTCTTCCCGGCAACACAGTTTCACTAGAAACTGAAATGGATATTTTGGCCCTCAGTAAGGGTCAAAGCAGTTCTACAGGACCAGCTAAGATGCAAGAAAAACATATCCATGAAATCAAAAATATCTCAGTATACTCCCTTATACACAGGTTTAAAACAGCATTAAAATTACAACTCTGGTATCTGGAAACCAGCTATTCCATAGCCTCCAATAACTACAGAACATACTTCTCAATCAAGGTGATGGAATCATCATGTAACACAGTCACAGGTACACCACTCAACTGTCCAGAATTTCACAGAATGTCCACATTTTTGCCTCATATTTTGATCTGCTCCCCTATGTTTATGGTTTTCTGTCAGGAATGAAACCTCTAAATAAATGACAGACATTTGAGTTTAAGAAATTATATCCTTCAGAAAATGCATACTAATTATGATATTTCTCTTGTATGTTAAAACAATAAACCTGTTTTGAAAAAAGAAAATGCATGCTAATACAAAACGTTATTCTAGCAACTAAGTTATGAGAAATATTTAAAATCTGTTCCTGACTGAGACCCCCCCCCCCCAAATAACTTCTGGCTTTGTCCAGAATTCTTGCACTAAGAGGTTGAAAGCATACTTGCAGTTAAAACACTGGTTAAGACACAGGGCCCATGACCACAGCACATTGAATCTACTCAGAAAAAAGGATTGCATTGAAGTGGGGTCTAAATTACAGTTAATCGAAACTTGCTTGAATAAACCAAAGCTTCACATTACCGCATTTGTTTTTGTACATGGAATGGAGGCACTTGGCCAACATTCAACATAAAAACCCACCGCAGTACGTCAAACCCACCCCTCCTAACTAAATATACCAACTACGAGATCGCACTACAGTGGGGAAAAAGGCAAATTTCCACATGTTGGGAGAGTGCCTCCATGCCCTGTAAAACAAAACAAAAAAAACCCAGTAATTTGAAGCTTCGGTTTATTCAAACTTCGGTGATATAGTCTTGGCAAAAGAAGTTTCGATTAAGTGAAATTTCGGTCTACTGAAGTAGACCCGTTGAAGTAAGGTAGAACCACAGGCATCAGTATAGGGGCTGAAGTTTGCCAATGCCTTAAAAAAATTACTGCAAAGAAGGTCTGCAAACAAATGCTGCCTTTTGGCTGACAAAGTTATACAATAAATAAGATGATTAAGAATCTGCAAGAAAGGACATCAAAAGACTTGGACGGTTTAAGATATGGTTGTTTAAGTTCAGTGGGATGAGGAAAACTAAAATGTCTTTACATTTGGTAAGCAGGTAGATGAACTTGTCCCTTAAACCCTTTCCATTGACTATGCAGACAATTAAAGCAAGGGAAAACGCAATTGTATGTGTGTTATATAAACACAGTTTAGAATAACCAGTTAACCAGCATGTTTTTGGAATGTGGAAGGAAACCCACACAGAGAAGATAGAAACTCCAGACAGTGACCAGAGATTGGGATTGAAAAGTGGACCCTGAAACTCTGAAGCACAGATTTTAAACACTAAGCCACTGTTCTACACGAAGCATCTGAGAAGCAGCAAAAAAAAAAAAAAAAAAAAAAAAAAAAACAGAAAGAGAACTACGCAGTTGAGAAACGACTCCGGGGGGGGGGGGGGGCATGATGAGAAGCAGTCATGTCAAATGATAAAGTTAAACAAGTAGGACACCACAGAAAGGAAGGAAGGTGGGATACTTGGATGCATAATATAAAGAAAAAAAAAAGTTACTCTCTGGGGAGTTTTATCATCTCTACATAACCTATACTGTTATGTTCAACTTTGGAAAGCGTGGTTCAGAGGAGACCAGACATAATACATCGTTAAGCAGAAGCTAAACAAAAACAGAACATGCAACCCTGAAGAAAGTGGTGATGCAGTATGAAAAAGCACCATGACAGAATCCACACACACTTTCCCAAAAAAAGGGAGAGAGACAGCACATTTTGAATTTATAAGGTGAAACAACTCAGCAGATACACACACAAAACTACTACTACTTAGAAAAGTTTGTGAATGACGCAAGCAAGTTTCCAACAGTCAGGAATAGCACAAATTCAAGAATGCATGGGGTAGACACAAGGTACTCCTTTATCAGCAGACAGAAAAATGAAGCAGATAGAAAAATGAAGCAGATAAGCTGCTCTCTAAGCAGGCTTTACAGCATTAACAGTCAGACATGGAAATAAAGCAGAAAAATTGCCTTTTTCGCTTCACAAAGCACCAACAGAAAGAAAACAAGCCCCAGAAGACAGTGTGTACAGCAGCTGCTTTAATCACTTAACCAGTTTCAGAAACTGTTTCAAGAGAAACAGGTTACATTTTAAGCATCCAAGATTAAAGCAGCGTCTATATCATGTTTCCGCATGTGATGCCTCTGTGTTTTATTAATTTCAGACACAGAACCTCTCACTGGTCTTCAGCAAAAAAAAAAAATAGTTTTATTCTAAATCAACATACCTCTCTAAATATACAATACAAAGCACTTAAATACTATGAGCACAAGCAGCATATAATCTAATCAAATGTCAATAAATAGTGAGCCAAAGTTTGTTTGGGCATAATATAGGCGGAAATGTTTGTGGAATGAAATGCGACTGAAAAAAACAGATTGTACATGCATAATGTTGGACTTATGGAAAATTTGCAAACTTTACCTATTTATTAAAATGAGATGGTTTGCAGCTATAGATATATTCCTTTAAACTGTCAAAATTACAATTAAGCAGTTCAACATCCAAGAAAAGGTTGACAGACACAGCTCACCAAGAGGCACAGCAAATATTTCTAAGTCATGAAATAGAGATCTCAAAAGACGTAACAGCACACCTCGTGTAACATACCATGAGGAAAAGTCAGCAGATTGATTTCAGCTAACTCACAGAAATTATGTACTAATGGACAAACATATCTCAGAGGAGAACACCTCAGAAATGTTCACACTAAAAAAAATAAACAAAAAATAAATAAATAGAAACCAAATGATGTAATTTGCACAGCTAATGAACCACATAAATTCAGGTTCAGAAAAGTACAGTTTTGTACCTACCATAAATGTAGATGTTCGAGTGCTAATACAGCTGCAGTCATAACAGATGGGGTTCTCCTGCCGTCAGGCGGGTCCTCAGTCGGCCGAATTCCAAAGTCTAGGTCCGGCGTCAATTGTCTTCGCTTCTTCCCTAACGTCAGTGCGACAGGGGTATAAAAGAACCAGCCGACGCCATTTTCTTCAGTTTTTCTTGCCCCAGATGTCAGGTGCCCCCAGGAGGAAGGCAAAACATAAATTTATGTAGTAAACAAATGCAATATAATCAAAAAACAGTAGTTGCAAGCAAATACACCATAAAAGAATACCCCAATGAGGTTGTATGAGGAGATGTTAGCCAAAAGGCCTGTCCCAAGAGGGGAAGGAGGGAGGGAAACCTGGACTGCAGCTGTATTAGCACTCGAACATCTACATTTATGGTAGGTACAAAACTGTACTATGTTCATCGTGCATACAGCTGCAGTCATAACAGATGGGTAGAATCCCAAAGCTAATAAAGGGGTGGTAGGCACTAAGTGGAACTAGGTGGAGCCAGGATGCCCTGCAAGACTGCAGTGGCAAAGCCCGCTCTAGTTTTGGAGTATAATGGTAGGTGTTAGTGCTTGGAGAAAGTATGTACAGAACTCCAAGTGGCTGCTTCCAAAATATCTTTGGTAGGAACCCTCTTGAGGAAAGCAGCAGAGGTAGCTGTGGCCCTTGTGGAGTGAGATCTGATGCCTGTAGGTACAGTTTTACCATGAAAAGAGTAACAAAAGCGTATGCAGTGGGCTATCCATTTTGAGATTGTCTGTTTGGAAATAGGCTTCCCTTGAGCACCTGTAGCATAGGGCACAAAGAGTTGCTCTGATTTTCTAAAAGGCTTTGTTCTGTTCAAATAACAACGGAGCTGTCTGTGAATGCCCAAGGAATGTAGTAGCCTCTTCCCCTTTGTTTTGTGGATTAGGGTAAAAGGTAAGTGGATAGCCTGATTCAAGGCTACCCTGGATACTACCTTTGGCATAAATGAAGGATTGGTTCGTAAGGAAACTCTGTCCTGATGGAAAATGATGAAAGGCTGCACAGCCATGAGGGCTTGTAGTTCCGAAACCCTGCGTGTTGAGGTGATAGCTAGAAGGAAGGCTGTTTTCCATGACAAATATTGCAGATCTGTTGAAGCAACTGGCTCAAAAGGAGGCAGGGTTAGTTTTTCTAGAATGAAATTGAGGTCCCAAGCCGCTACTGGTTGCTTCCTTGGGGGTTTTATATTCTTAGCCCCTCTGAGGAACTGTCTTAAGAGAGGGTGAGAGAATAAAGGAGGATCAGTGTTGTATCTGCAGAAATGGCTGAGGCATGGATTTTAATGGAGGAGAATGAAAGTCCACTGCTTAGCAGCTCGGCTAGGTACTGTAGTATTTGAGGTAAATTCAGTATTCCAGGATTCTGACCCTTTTTCTGATTCCAGACACAAAACCGTTTCCATTTTGCGGAGTAGGCTTTTCTAGGAGAAGGCCTTCTGGCCTCCAAAATGACATCCTGCACCTCCTTGGAGAGTAGGGTCTGCTGTGAATTTAAGGAATTCTCCATGCGGCTAGATTGAGTGTTTTCAGCTGACTGTGAAGAGTTTTGAAGTTGTGCTGAGTCAGTAGAAGAGGCATTAGAGGCAGGATCCATGGTGGGGAATGCGTCAGTCTCCTCAGGAGTGGGTACCAGTGTTGTCTTGGCCAGTCTGGAGCAATGAGAATCATCTTTGGTCTGTCTGCTCTGGATTTTAATAGAACTTTGGCCAGCAGTGGAAGAGGAGGAAAGGCATAAACCATAATTGTTGTCCAACTGAAAGAGTGCGTCCACTTTCCAGGCCTGTGGATGAAAGGTCCTTGAGCAGAATTTTGTCAATTGGTAATTTCTGTGGGTGGCAAAGAGATCTATGTCTGGCCTTCCCCATGCTTGAATTATCATTGTAAAAACTTGAGGATGCAACTTCCATTCGTGTGGATCTGTCCTATTTCTGCTCAGGTTGTCTGCCAGTGTGTTTTCCTTCCCTGGCAGGAATTGTGCTTGAAGTTGGATTTGCAATTCCAGAGCCGTGTTCCAAAGGGACATGGCTAGTCTGCACAGGGGATATGAATGAGTTCCTCCCTGTTTGTTTATGTACCACATCACTGTGGTGTTGTCTGTTCTAATCAATAGCTGCCCTGGATGCAGTAGGTCTTTGAAAGCCATAATAGCATTTATTACGGCTAGCATTTCCTTTTGATTGATGTGTAGGTGCTTTTCTTTTTGTGACCATTTGCCCTGAATGCACCGATCTGTCATGTGCGCCCCCAGGCGTAGTCCGAGGCGTCTGTTGTGATGACTTGATTTGCTTGAGGCTTGCAGAATGGGAGACCTATGTTTATTTGGCATGCTTCAGCCCACCACAGGAATTCCTTTTGAAGACATGGAATCAGTGGTATGATTGTTTCCAAACTGTGGCTGTGTTGAGACCATAAGTTTTTTAGGTACCATTGAAGTTTCCTCATATGCAGCTTTGCACATGGGATTAGCAGGATGCAAGATGCCATGAATCCCAGAGCCTGCAGGATTTTCCTTGCAGTCAGCCTGGTGAAGGTTGCCAGTTTTCTGAAGTATTGAGTTAATTGCCCTTATTTCTCTGGCGTGAGATAGGCCATCTGGGTGTTTGTATCCAAGCTGGCACCCAGGAGAATTATTGTTTGAGAGGGTATTAGTCTTGACTTCTTTTTGTTGACTGTGTATCCCAGAGATTTCAACAACATTATTACAAACGCCAGGTGTTTCAAAAGAGTGTGTTTGCTGTCCGCTTGGATCAGGCAGTCGTCCAGATATGGGTATATTTGTATCCCTTGAAGTCTGCAGAAGGCATTTACTGATGCCAGGAATTTCGTGAACACTATGGGCGCAGTAGATAAGCCAAAGGGCAATGCAGAGAATTGATAATGGGATGAACCTGCAAGAAATCTGAGGTATCTTCTGCAATCTTGTCTGATAGGGACATGCAGGTATGCCTCCTTGAGGTCCAATGTCACCAGCCAAGACTCCTTGCCCAGCATGGGAAGAAGCTGCTGTAATGTGAGCATCTTGAACTTTGGTACGAGATAAATATGTGTTTAGGATGGATAGGTCCAAAATAGGTCTCCAATCTTTGCCCTTCCTTGGTACCAGGAATAGTCTGGAATAAAAACCTTGACCCTGTTCTTGTGCAGGTACCTCTTGAATAGCTTTCATGTCCATGAGATCTGAAATTTGTTTTTGTGCCTCTGCCCTTTGATTGTGTGGCAGGCTTGGCATGCCTCTCATTTTTGGAAGGGTGTGAAAGTGGAATCTAGCCTCTGTCTATAATGTCCAGGATCCATTTGTCTTTTGTGACAATATGCCAATTTTTCGAAAATAATGCCAGTTTTCCGCCTAAAGGTGCTGCCATTTGAGCCTTGATTGGCATGCAAAGGGGAAAGTCATTGGGTCTGCTTTCTGAATGGCTGTGAACTATCCTCACCCCCTCTTGGTGTAGGTGTTTGCCATTGTCTGCCTCTAAATGATCCTTGAAATTGCCCTCTACCTCTCGGGCGCCTGTATCTACCTCTTTGAGGTCTGTCTGTGGCTGGAAAGGACCGATTTTTTGAAGGCCAATTTCTACTGAAACATGGTGGTTGTACCTGTAGGAAATCTTTCACTGTTTGCATTGATTTTGCCTTTTCCTCCATTTTCTTTAATACCTCCTCAGCTTTAACACCAAACAATACATCTTTTTGAAGAGGTGCATCTAGTAATTTAGCTTTGACATGATCTGGTAAGGTTTGCTCTTTGAGCCAAGCATGTCTACGTATGACTGATCCTGTAACAGCAGCTCTACAAGAGGCCTCTAAAGCATCAAAACCACATTGCAAGGTATGTTTACCCACTTTCTCTGCACTATGCAACAAATCCTGCAACTCCTTCAAGTCTGGTTGTTCAGGTTGTGACATTTTGCTTTTCAACTGAGATAACAAAAACTGTTGATACTTTAACATATGGAACTGATAGTTTTAATGCCCTCATGGTTAAAGTGGCCAAGGTGTATACCTTTTCATCCCACCTTTCTAAAGCTCTGGAATCTCTCTCTGAAGGTAATGGATTTTTGGCAGTGGAGGCCTTAATTCCCTTGGGACTCTGTGAAATAGTTTCTGGGTCAGCCGCATGGCTTTTCTATAGGAAATGGTGTGAATCAGGCACCCGGTAATACCGGTCAGGCTTGACTGGGGCTGGAGGTAAAGAATCTGGGTTAAAGCTGGCCTCTGAATACACATCATCTAATATGTCTAAGACAGGAGGTATAGCCAGAGGCCTGTGCTGAGGGAGCAAGAGGAAATCCCTGAGCCTTTTCTTGGAGTCTGAGTACTCTTGGCCTTCCCAGTGGAAGTGTTCCCTCAAGGTATGCAAGGTTTCCCCAAAAGAGTAATCCTCTGGGGCAGAGGGAATGGACTCCTCTGCATCAGAATCTTCGAAAGGGGAGTAAGAATGTTCCTGGTCCTCAGAATGCTCTGAAGTAATGGAGGCCTGGTCCGAGGAAAGGTATTCTTCCTCCACTCTGGGCCTTTTGTCCATGGGGGGGGTTGAGAACCCCTGATAAGAGTAATCAAATCCTCAGCCATTTTGAGCATCTGCTTTTTAGGCATGGGGCCTTGAGAGGGGCCCTGTGGAGCTTGTCTTTTAGAATGCATGGCTGCTTTAGTGTAAGCCTTAATGGAAAAAGAAGAAGAAGGCCTGAAGACACCTTGAGAGGTGGCAGGCCTGTCTGAACTCTGAGTTTCCCCGCCAAGAGTGACTTCGGTATCTGTAGTTGGGGTGTGGGCTGAAGAGCCTGCGACCTCGGGCACAGAAGACACCGCTAATGAAGTGTCATCGGTAGTCAGGGGCTGCGTAGGCGCCTCGCTGAGAACCAGAGCACATGTAGTCGGCTTTAGCGTGGTGTCGGTAGAAGTCGCGGACCTCATATGTCGGTCCTTATCTTTACGTCGTTTACTCAAAATTGGAGTCTGAGTATCAGATGACATGTTGTAATTAAACTTTTTGCCAAAATAGTGTTGGGCGAACTTCGCCCGACGCTTAATAGTGCGTCTGTTGAATGTAGCACAAAAACGACAGGCCGAGACGTTGTGGTCTGGGCCTAAGCAAGGTATAAAGAGGGAATGGAAATCCTTATGTGGTATTTGCTTCCCACATGAAATGCAATTATTAACTTTGTCTGACATCGGTCTGAGGCAAGAAAAGTTTCCCCAACGGGGTACTTAGCTTTCTAGAAGTCTTCGGTTGAAAAATATTCGTAATCTCAGGAGCTGGCCGACCAGCACTTGCGAACTGCTTCTGCTTCGGGCACTGCGCAGCAAGAAAGACTGAAGAAAATGGCGTTGGCTGGTTCTTTTATACCCCTGTCGCACTGACGTCAGGGAAGAAGCGATGACAACCGACGCCGGACCTAGACTTTGGAATTCGGCCGACCGAGGACCCGCCTGACGGCAGGAGAACCCCATCTGTTATGACTGCAGCTGTACGCACGATGAACATCCTCCAACTGCTTAGTAATGTCTGTCTCAGCTTGACACCATTCTGAAACATTCTGGACTTGACAACTTTCAGTACAATATCACTACAGCAAGTTTAGGGAGGCCACGGTGGTGCAGCGGTTAGTGTTGTTGCCTCACAGCAAGAGGTTCTCCGGTTTGATCCTCAGCTGTGGTGCCTTCTGTGCAGAGTCAGCATGTCCTCCCTGTGGTCGAGTGGGTTTCCTCCCACATCCCAAAGACATGCTGTAGGTGGATTGGACACTCTAAATTGGCCCTAGGCATACTGAGTGCATGTGTGTGTGCCTTCTGTGGAAGTTGGGTGCCGGGCTGGCAACTCCCTAAGCGGGAAAAGCTGAAAGAAGAATCACTACAGCAAATTCACTTCACATCACAGTAATCACAATTCAAGAATCAGCTGATTCTGTATAGCACATAGTCTGAAAGAGCACAGATATTTTTATGTTTAAAATCTACACAAAGAAAGGAGGCAAATTATATCTGCTGGCATGTATGACAGCTCCTGAGAAAGAGGCTTAACAGCCCATCATCAAACTCCTTGACCTTCAGAAATTAGACACAGGAGGTGTTTTTAATGCATACAAAGAATTTCTCTGTCAATGGCTTGATCTTATCAAAAAGAAGTTAGACACAAAGAAAAACTTGCAATGAACAAGCTGAAAAAACAGCAAAGGCCCGTCAAACGCACACATCTGCAGGCTGCTAGTCCCTATGCCAATACCCACCCCCCACACCCCCTGTCTAACCTGTACCATATTACATGCATCCTGAAATCCCTCAAGCAGGCTGAACACAGCCCCACCACATCCATCCACAAAACATCTACTTTCTTAATGAGATGTTTTACTTTCTAGTCACAACTGTTATTTGCGTGTTTGCTAGCTAGACAAGTGACTGGATTCAAAAACTTATTCAATCACAACTTGAGCCACAGGCAACAAAAACTAAAGTAAATGCAACATCCAGAACACAGCATTCATAGCATAATAAAAATAGGGGGTAAATATTATATAACATTCTGATGTAATATATGACACTACTTAGGGTTAGCTGCAGAATAGTAATTCAGTCAGTTTTAAAGAAAGTTATTTTAGTATTAAATGGTTTATAATGAAACAAGAGTTATGGTGCCAGGACTTTATTTACTTACTATCTGGTAGCCAGGTAGATGGGCTGGTTCTAAGACCCTTTTCAGCCACAATCCGGAAGTACAGTGGTGCACAAACAGCAATACACAGAGGACAGTTACTTACATTACCAATGATAAGATAAATAAATAGAAATCCAAAGTTGTTAGACATAAATAAATTGGAAGTAACCTAAAAAGTAAACAACTCTGATTACAACTATGATTTCAAATGAGTATAGTGTGGTGCCGTTTTAAACCTGACACACTTGTGAAAGGTTCATTTGGACTATGAAAATAAAAAATCTGCACAGTTTTCAGAGCTACAGTTCTATAAGGTTTAGTATTTATGAAAAGTGAAACCTTGGAAAATTTAAGCCCCCATAAACCCTAAGAATACTGTTGGCTACATGGAACTGTTCACAGAAACCCTATGCAGGCGTGTTAGCAGCTACATACAGGCAGCTGTACCCACCAGGAAGTAGTACAGAACTAACTCTAAAACAAGCCACCCTAGAGAAATCTCATCAATAGGATGTAAAACAAAAGAAAGAAAATCATGGCAAAAATTAAGAGGTGTAGCAAGAGGCTCTCCGGTTCGATCTTCAGCTGGGGTGTCGTCTGTGTGGAGTCTGCATGTCCTCCCTGCAGTCATGTGGGTTTTCTCACACATCCCCAAAGACATGTTGCAAGTGGAATGGACACGCTAAAATTGGCCCTAGGTGTGAGTGCGTGCGTGTGTGTGCCTTCCGTGGAAGGTAGGGCACCAGGCTGGCAACTCGACACCGTAAAACTCCACTACCAATCATGAGCGGACAAGGTGATCTGCTGTGCTGATCCATAACAGAGAGAGAGAGCACCCAGCAGGATAATAGCACTCTCATCAAACTAAACAACCAGATGACAACGTTTACCAAAGCCAAATTTTGAATTAGAGGAGAACCGCACCCACAGACTCAAAAAACATGTTTATTTCATCATGTTTTGGTGTTTCCTGCATTTTAACACCACTCTGGGACTATTTACAGGTTTTTAAATATTTTTATACATAATTTCTGAGTCTGACCACATGGGTCTGGCATCTTGAAGTAATTCTGACTGTTTAGTCTGCCTCTAGGTATCCCACAAGGCAGTGCTCATCTGTAAAAAGTTAAATCATGCAGGCCTCTTTCTTCCAAAAGCTCCTGTCACTGCATTGATTTTACATGCATACTTAAAACTAACGGACTGAAAGAGAGCAATGCAACATTTCATGCCATTCAAGGACTACGTAAATCACAAACAGTGCAAATGTCACAGAACAGACTTTCAAAGTGCTTTGTACTGCTGCTTCTTTTTAGAATGACTAAACTGCATTTTGTGTGAAGCCTGAATTGTACTACTTTGACTCATTTCACATCCCCCTTCACACCTAAATTTCCCTAGCTGTCAAAGTGCTAAGGGTAACTTGAGCCATTACCTGTTGGGATTGACAGCTCACAGCAGGAGACTTGACTCGTGTACTGTTTCCTTGTTCTAGCCTTTACTTTCTGTATGGGTAGGGGAAGGACTGGGGAGCTGTGAGACATCACAGCATGGGTGGGTTTTTAGGAAAGTCATGTTGATGTCAGTTTGTGGTGGCAACTTGCCAGAAAACTGCCTGTATTCAGTGGCCTTGATGACATCAACGAATTGGAGACTGCAGCAAGGGGGGATAAATGTTTTTTGAAAGTGAAACCATCACAGTACAGTAAGGTACTGTTCTAGTGAAGAGAAACAGTCAATGTAAAATATTTTAAATGATGTGTTGTTGTTTATTCACAGCAGGGAGAATAAATAGGGAGAAAAGGACAGAGAAGTTGAGTATTTAATAATATATCCCATTGTTGTACTTTAAATTAGGCCTCCCAGGCCAAGGACAACCACAAGGCATTTAACTATGTCTGCAACCTCAAAGACGATACACAATTGTGTGCACAGCTCATCATAAATGGAGCCAACTATACTGAGACAGGAGATGTAGCAAACCTACTGGCCAACAAATTCAGCTCCAACTTTACCCCTCTCTCACCCTCAACCTTCCCTCAGGAAATACCATCAAATATAACACCCCCTACTATCAACAGGTCCTTAATGCTCTCGCTACGGCCAAGAACATTGCACCAGTGGGCTCAGACAATATCCCAGGATGCCTTCTAACTAGCAAGAAACATGACCCAACAGGCCCTCTGGAATTGCTATTTAACTGCAGCCTCCAAACAGGCTTCATGCCTCATGAATAGAGAACAGCAACAGTCACCCCTCTGCACAAAGGTGGGCCATCTACAGACCCTAGAAACTGTCTCACTAGTCTCGTATGCAAAGCCATGGAAAGAATTATGATGGAAATGATCAGTAATGACATGCAAAACTACTAGACACTGTTTCCAACCCAATTGGGGTTCATCAAGGGCAGGTTATGCTTACTCAACCTGGTGGACTTCTTTCAACAGGTCACCAAAGTAATGGATGAGGGCAAAATGGTTCACACTGCCCACCCTGACCTGGCCAAAGGATTTGACACAATACCCCACTTGTGTACTGTTGACAAATTCAAGAAGTTAGATGTAAACACTTATGTCATGCAGTGGATAGCCAGCTGGCTCAAACACAGGACCCAGGAAGTTAGAATTGGGGAGTCCACCTCTACAAAGAGGCCAGATAAAAAGTAGCGTTCCTCAAAGATCAGCTCTACAACTGCTCCTTTTTGGCATTTACTTCTTTAAAGTTCAAAGCCAATGTCAATGGCCTCTGGCTGACCAAATCTGCACAGGACTGCAAATTAGGAGCAGTCATATAATCCACCACTGACACAAACGTTCTCCAGGAAGGGCTGATACAGACAAATAACTGGTGTCAGAGCCATGGACCAAAACTAAATGCCAAGAAATGCATAATAGTATCCTTCAGGATGTCATCCACTCCTGGTAACTGTCATACTGACAACACACTCCTAAGAATTGACAGAGCAGTCAGGGACTTGGGGACAGACCGACAGTAATCTAGCCTTTGACCATCACTTGTCTACAGTAGTGAGGAAATCATTCCATGTTGTGCAACTTATAAACAAAGGTTTGGCTTTCAGGTCCAAGGAGGTCAGTGTTCCACTGTATTTGGCATTCATCAGATCTATAATTGAGTACAATGCCCCTTTGGTATGTACCTAACCAAGCACATTCAACAACTGGAATGCCCACAGAGGTTCCTCACTACAAAAACACAGGGCACATGTCCTGTGCGGACCTCCACAAGGCCCTAGCCTTGTACTCTGTCTCCTACAAGATGTTGAGTTGAGAGTTATACCTGGCATACAAGGCATGGTCAGACCCCACCCTGATGGACCTTCTATACATATTCAAAACAAATAGTACCAGAATTATCCATTTTAAAGACTTGAAAAGTACAGTTGTGTACATTTACCAGAAATGTAGATGTTCAAGTGTATTCACTGTTGCAGTCATTACATCTGTGTAATTTGCTGGCAGGTTGCCCTCAGTCAGCCTGATTAACAAAGTCTTGGGTCCTGCGTTGGTTGCTGTCCCTTCATCCATGACGTCAGGGGTATAAAACATGTAGCCGACGCCATTTTCATCAGTTTTTCTTGCCCTAGATGTCAGTTGCCCCTCAAATGGGGAGCAAAAAAAAATAAATAAATAAATTATATATATATATATATATATATATATATATATATATATATATATATATATATATATATAATTTAGAACACAAACAATATACCTCCAATCAAAAGCAAATACACCAAAAAGGCTTTTAAGCACATTAAAAGAAAGAAGAGGCATAGAAAGAGAATAAACAGGGGCTGGAGAGTGGGAAACCAGGACTGCAACAGTGAATACACTCGAACATCTACATTTATGGTAAGTGTGGTTGGGAGGATGGATTTATACAGAATTAGGAGCAGCTATAAGGCCCTGCAGGACAGCAGTGGCAAAGCCAGCTCTGGATTTAGAGAAGAGAGGTAAATGTTAATGTTTGGTGAATGTATGAACTGAGCTGCAGGTAGCAGCTTCTAGAATGTCTCTGGTAGGAACCCCTCTGAGAAAGGCTGCAGAAGTAGATGCAGCCCTGGTGGAATGAGATCTGATCCCCTTGGGGATAGGTTTACCATGGTGCACATAGCACAAATGAATACAATGGCTTATCCATTTAGAAATAGTCTGCTTTGAAATAGGTTTTCCCTCTGCCCCTGTAGCAAAAGCCACCAATAGTTGCTCAGATTTTCTTAGAGGTTTTGTCCTGTTTAACTAGAATCTAAGTTGTCTGTGCACATCCAATGAATGCAGAATCCGCTCACCCTTGTTCTGTAGATTGGGAAAGAAAGATGGCAGATGAATGGTCTGATTAAGAACCACACTGGACACTACCCTTAGGCATGAAAGATGGACTCGTCCTGAGAGCCACCCTGTCCGGATGAAAAATAATGAACATAAGAGCCTGTAATTCTGAAATCTGTCTAGCTCAAGTAACTGCTAAAGAAAATCTGTTTTCCAGGAGAGAAATGTTAAATCTGCAGTAGCAGCTGGCTCAAAAGGAGGTAGAGTGAGTTTTTCCAAAACAAAATTGAGGTCCCATGCAGGAGCTGGTGCTCTCCTGGGAGGTCTTAAATTTTGGCCCCTCTGAGGTACTGCTTTAGCAGAGGGCGAGAAAAGAGGGGAGGCGCTTGTGTTGTAATGAGCTGAAATGGCAGAGGCATGGATTTTTATAGAAGAAAAAGATAGGCCCCTGTGAAGCATCTCAGTTAAATATTGCATAATCTGAGGAATATTGGGCATTGCTGTGCTTATTCCTTGTGCTCGGTTCCAGGCACAGAATCTTTTACATTTGTCCGCATAAGATTTTCTAGTACTAGGCCTTCTAGCCTCCAAAATGACATCCATCACAGGTTTGCTGAGAGATGTAACTGGTGAAATTAGTTGATTAGCCATGCTGCAAGATTCAGAGTTTGGAGCCGAGTGTGCAGAATTTGATAGTTCTGCTGAGACAGTAGGTAAGGTGTCAGAGGCAAGTACCATGGAGGAAGGTGTGACATATTGAGCAGGAGTGGGCACCAGTGTTGGTAAGGCCAGTCTGGAGCAATCAGTATCATTTTTGTTTTTTCCTGTCTGACTTAGTAAGACCTTGGAGAGCAGAGGCAGAGAAGGAAAGGTATAGACTGAAAGGTTTTTCCAGCTGAAGGACAGAGCATCCACTTTCCAAGCTTTTTTGTGATGAATTCTTGTGTAGAATTTGTCCAACTGATAATTCTGGGATGAGGCAAAAAGATCTATGTCTGGGCTCCCCCATTTGTGTGTCAATATGATGAAGATTTGTGGCTCCAGTTTCCATTTGTGTGGGTCCATAAGATTTCTGCTTAGTGCATCTGCCAGAGTATTTTGCTTTCCTGGCATGAATTGAGTTTGTAGATGTATTTGGTAAGTCAAGCCTGTGTTCCACAATGCCATGGCTAGTCTGCAAAGGGGGTAGGAGTGGGTACCCCCCTGCTTGTTTATGTAGCACATGACTGTGGTGTTGTCTGTCTTTATCAGTAGTTGTCCTGGATGAAGATAGTTCTTGAAGGCTGTCAGAGCATTCTGTACAGCTAGCACTTCTTTCTGGTTGATATATAGGTGCATTTGATTTGGGCTCCATTGGCCCTGAATGCATCTCCCTGCCAGATGTGCCCCCCAAGCATAATCTGATGCGTCTGTATTCAGGGTTTGGGCAGCAGGGGGTGGAGTGAATGACAGTCCCTTGTTTTGGTGGCAGGCCTCTTCCCACCATAGGAACTCTAGCTGCAGGCAAGGAATGATAGGAATTACTGTTTCCAGGCTGTGACAATGTTGACTCCATAAGCTTTTTAGGTACCTTTGAAGTTTTCTCATATGCAGTCTTGCATATGGAATTATTAGGATGCAGGAGGTCATGAACCCCAAGGCCTGCTGAATTTGTCTTACAGATCGTTGGGTTTTGTGGCCACCTGTTTGAAGTCAGTCATCAACTGAATTTGTTTTTCTGGCATAAGGTAGGTCATCTGGGCAGTTGTATTCAACCTTGTACCCGGGAATGTAATTATTTGAGAGGGTACCAGTTGTGATTTCTTTTTGTTTATGGTGTACCCTAGACAAGTTAGAAGTCTTTTTATAAATGCCAGATGTTTTAGAAGAGTGTCCTTGTTTTCTGCCTGAATTAGACAATCGTCCAGGTAAGGATAAATTTGAATGTTTCTTTGTCTGCAAAATGCAATTACTGGTGCCAGGCACTTTGTGAAGACCCTGGGCGCAGTAGATAAGCCAAAGGGCAGTGCAGAGAACTGGTAACACAAATAGCCTGCTTTGAAGCAGAGGTATCTTCTGCAAGATTCCCTGATTGGGATATGCAGGTAAGCCTCTTAAGTCTAGAGTTACTAACCAGGCATCCTTGCCTAGCACAGGCAGCAACTGTTGTAGAGTCAGCATCTTGAATTTTGGAATGTCCAGAAATGTATTTAGAATGGATAAGTCCAGAATTGGACGCCATGATTTGTCTTTTCTGGGTACCAGGAAAAGTCTTGAATAAAAACCTTGTCCCTTTTCCTTTTCTGGTAGTGGTTGAATTGCCCCCATATTCATGAGGGACATAACTGACTTGGAGGCAGATCTGGCCATCCATTTGGGATTGGCAACATGTGGAAATGAAATCTGTATCCATTTAAAACCCACTTGTCCTGGATAATTAGTTGCCAGTTTCATACATGAAGTACCAGTTTTCCCCCCAAAGGTGCAGCCAAAAGATAAGCGCATGGTGATTGCAGTGGAAAGTCATGGAGACTGTTTACCGTAGGAAGGTGAATTGTTACTTCCAGATTTGGAGGTGGAGGCACCCCACTGTTTTGTTCTAGAAGTTCCTTGTGACTGAAACCTGGAGCCTTTGGAATGTCTGGGTTTGACCTGAGCGGCTCTGGTGGGTACTGGAAAGGACCAGTTCTTAGTAGGCCAGTGCCTACTGAACCTGGGTGGCTGCACTTGTAGGAAATCTTTTACAGTTTGCATAGATTTAGCTTTATCTTCCATCTTTTTCAAAACTTCTTCTGCCTTACTACCAAATAGACTGTCCTGTTGTAAAGAAGCATCCAACAATTTTGCTTTAACATGATCGGGCAGATTTTGCTCCTTGAGCCAAGCATGCCTTCTCATCACAGATCCAGTCACAGCGGCCCTGCAAGAGGCCTCCAAGGAATCAAAACCACATTGCAAAGTATGCTTTCCAACTTGTTCAGCTGAATGCAATAAATCCTGCAACTCTATTTTCCACACAGTCAGAAATCAACATCATTTTCTGTTTAATTAAGCCCATGACATGCTGCTGATATTTAAGCATATGAAATTGACAATTTAAAGCCCTGATTGCCAAGGTTGCAGACGTGTAAACCTTCTTACACCATCTATCCAGCGCCCTGGAGTCTCTATCAGAAGGGGTAGGATTTTTAGCAGTAGAAGCCTTAATGCCCTTGGGACCCTGAGAAATGGTTTCAGGGTCAGCAGTAGGGCTTTTAAAGAGGAATTTGTGGGAGTCAGGAATCCTGTAATATCTGTCTGGCTTATTAGGAGCCGGAGGCAGGGAATCAGGAGCCATGCTGGATTCTGAGAAAAAATCATCAACAATGTCTAGAACAGGAGGTATAGCTAAAGGCCTATGCTGAGGAAGAAGGAAATCCCTAAACCTCTTTTTAGATTCTGAGAAATCCTGACTCTCCCAGTGAAAGTGTTCCCTTAGGGTATGCAAAGTTTCTCCAAAAGAAAAATCCTGAGGAGAAGCAGAAGGGATGGAATCTTCTGCATCAGAGTCCTCATAAGGTGGAATAGATAATTCCTGATCAGAAGAGGAATCAGAAGAAACAGAAACCTGATCTGCTGATTCATAGTCAGTGCCCTGCCTAGGCCTCTTAGCAGGAGAGGGATGGGTACCCCCTGATCAAGGTATTTAAATCCTCAGCCATTTTGATCATTTATTTTTTAGGCATAGGGGCCTGTGCACGTGGCCCAAGCATCATTTTTTTAGACATAGAAGTTGATTTTGGCCTTAGTTTTGAAGATGGTGTTGGTTTAATATACAGATCTTTAGGCCTGAAAACACCCTCGAAAGCCGGTGCCTGCTCAGCGGCTCCGGACCCATCTAAGGTAGAGATATCCGCGGGTTCAATACTTAAAGTGTCTCGCGGCATACTCCAAATGGGTCTTAGTAGAGGCCTGCGAATCAAAAGTAGCGGGTATCAGGGGCTGCGAAAGCGCCTCACTGAGTATCGGCGACTGGCTTAGGAGAAGCTTCATCTGTTTTGGACCTCGACGGTCTGTCTCTGTCTTTTTCTTTGCATTTTTTAGGTATTCCGGTAGTCGGATTGCTAACCAACGACATTTCTGGATAGTTAAATCTTGAGCCAAAATATTTTGATGCAAAACTATACCGACGCTTAATAGTGCGTTGATTAAATTTAGCACAAAACCAACAGCAAAGCACGTTGTGGTCAGGGCCTAGGTAAGGAATACAGTACAAATGAAAATCCTTATGAGGTATTTGTTTCCCACAAGTAATACAATTACTAAGTTTTACTGACATCGGTAAGGAGCAAGAGAATGTTTCCCCAATGGGGTACTTCGCTTTAGGTTGAAGACTTCGGTTCTGAAACTCGAAAACGACAATTTCAAGAGTCGGCTGACCGGCACTTGCGAACTGCTTCTGTGACCGCGCAGCAAGAAAGACTGATGAAAATGGCGTCGGCTGCATGTTTTATACCCCTGACATCATGGAAGAAGGGACAGCAACCGACACAGGACCCAAGACTTTGTTAATCAGGCCGACTGAGGGCAACCTGCCAGCAGATTACCCAAATGTAATGACTGCAACAGTGAAACACGAAGAACATCTAGTCTGTTATATAAACAGGACTTACTGGAAAGACAGGTATGTATCCCAGAGACTACACCTTCTATGGAACAGGCTCCCCATCCAAATGGAGCAGAGTTCCTCCCTAAACCATTTCAAGTGCAACTTGGACATTTGGATGGGGAACAGGAACTTCATCCCTGGTTTAGCACCTACATCTCTAATGGACACAGGCAGTCTGTAAATGATTCATCTCCCAAGCCCCTGTTTACACTTGTCAGAGATTTAAGATTCATGGCTAGAGTTAAATAGGCCATAGTAGTCATTAGCCTGGTACATACCTATGAGCATATTTGACAAATCTACAATTAGCTTGAGATATTATCTTTTTAGGGAACTAGAAACAGTCTGGCAAAAAAAAAAAAGCTTTGACCATTTTTCCATAAAGACATTTAATGTATTTTTATTCTGCTGATAAATGATGTTTCTGCAAGACTAGACCCACCATGGTCTATACTAAACATTGTTCTTCTACTTTAATTTGGTCCCTTAGCAGTTCCCTCAAATACAAAATGTGTCTACATACTGCACACCAGTCACTTCTTTGCTCTATAATGTACATGCTCAGCACCATCAACCTCCTCATCTTCAGACAGTCTTTCTGACTACTTCTGCATATACTCAAGCACATGTTCTTTTCACTATGAAACACAGTGAAATGCATTAACTGCAACAAAAATGGCATTAGGTACCAAAATTCTGTCTGAAATCTAGCACTATGAACAAACCAACAGGGAAAATGGCCTATCAAAATGCACCCACTTGTTGGCAGCTAATCGCCATGCAAAGGCACAAGCCCACTCCCTACCCTGTACTTATCCTGCATGTATCAAATGTTCCCTTGAATCCCTATGGCAAGCTGTCAGAATCATACTGCTGTTCCTGTCTATAAAACACACACTTCCCTAACATAGATATTTTACTACCCAACTGCTACTCTGCCATTATTTTGCTTACTTGCTTTTCATCCACAATCCAGGCCACAGGCAACAAAACATAGTAAATTAGAAATACAGAATTTGTTTATTATTCATTTCATAGTTTCATAGTTTCATAGTATAGTACTAGGCTATCTGCCCTGGGGCATTTGTAAGCCTAGCCATAGTGATGTGGCTTTTGCCACCCCATGAAATGGTACAAAAAATGTACAGAATAAATTTAGAATACTGTGCCTCTGTCTAGTAGTGACACAATGAAGGTCCCCTTATATAATAGAATTAGTTTACTGTGCCCTGTCTAGCAGTGACACAGATGTGACCCCTGGGGTAAACTTACGATCTCCCATCCACTCATCAAGATTTCTCTTGAAGACAGTCAGTGAGGGGCTCTGCCTAATACGAACTGGGATCTTGTTCCAAAGCATGGGAAGCCTCTGGGTTATGAATCTATCCCTCCAGCATGTCCTATTCATACTTGTGCCAAGGTTTAAGTCTTTAGCTCTCGTGGTCCTGACGGATTTGAATTTTTTGAGGTGGAGCATGTCCATCAGATCCTGATTGGACATGGCCTTGTACGTCAGGCAGAGATCACCTCTGAGCAGGCGGTATGCTACTGAATAGAGCTGAAGTTTCTTTAGTCTGGCAGAATAAGACATATGTTGGAGACCCTTGATCCTCTTGGTGAGGTACTTTTGTGGTCTCTCCAGCTGTTGCAAATGCCGGGTGAGGTACATACCAAATGGGGCATTGTACTCAATCATGGGTCTGATGAGGGAGGAATATAGGGGTACAATGACATCCTTGGATCTGGATGTGAATCCCTTCATGATGAGGTGTGCAAGGTAGAATGTTTTTCTAACCACTTTGGCAACGTGGGTGTCAAATGAGAGGTCGTTGTCGACTTGGGTCCCTAGGTCTCAGATTAATTTTTCCGTACTCAGTGGGTTCCTGTCTATGTGATAATTTGTGGGTACTTTGTTTTTCCCAAAGGGGATGACTATACATTTTTTGGCATTTAGTTTAAGGCCGTGACTCCGGCACCAGTTGTCTGTTTCTGTGAGGCCTTTTTGTAGGATGTGTCTCTCTGATGGTGTATCGACTATGGCGCCTAGTTTGCAGTCATCTGCGAACTTTGTCAGCCACAGCCCTCCCATGTTTGCTTTAACATCTGAGCAATAAATGCCGAACAAGAGGGGTCCCAGGACAGATCCCTGTGGGACACCACTTTTGACTGGCTTTGAGTCTGACATTGCTCCAGCGATTTTAAATTTATGGGTTCTGTCCTTTAGCCAGTTTGCAACCCATCTAGTGACATAAGGGTTTACTTTTAAGCTGTTGAGCTTATCTATGATGCCTGAGTGGGGTATTTTGTCGAAGGCCTTCGCCAAGTCCAGGTATGCTGTATGGACTGCTTTGCCCTCATCAATGGCTCTAGTGACTGTTTCGAAAAAGTCAACCAGGTTTAAAAGGCAGGCTCTGCCCTTTACAAAGCCGAACTGGGTGGGGTCAAGTGTCTGTAGGTCCCCTATGACTCTGTTTATGAGTTCCATAATGATTCTTTCCATAGCTTTGCAGACCAGGCTGGTTAAGCTTATGGGGCGGTAGTTTCCAGGGTCTGTAGAGGCACCCTCCTTATGGAGTGGGACCACTGTTGCTGTACGCCAGTGTTCAGGTACATATCCCGAAGTAAGGCTAAGGTTAAATAGCATTTTTATGTGTGGGTTTAGCTCCTCTTGGAGTTCACGTAACACGCAACCCGGGATACCGTCAGGTCCCATTGATGCTGTGTTTTTTGCTTTGTTTAGGGCGGTTCTCACTTGGACATCTGAGATGACAGGGAGATTACATTCAGCTGGGATAAATATTTCTTCTTTTGGGGGGTGAAGGAGGGGAGAAATTTGCACTGAACCTGTCAGCCAGAATGTTGGCAATATCTGTGGGTTCAGTGTATTTTTTGTTGTTGTGAACAATATCTTTAGTGTCCATAGCGATTTTTCTCTCAAAGTTGGCCTTGGATGTTTTTATGAGAGAACGTAGTTTTCTGCTAATGTTGATCAGAGATGTCTTCCCTTCATGGGATTTTGCTCTGACGTGCATGAATCTGTTTACCAGATGATGCACTGATCAAAAATGACCATCTGCAGGAAAGTACAGTTGTGTACACATCATAAATGTAGATATTAGAGTGTCTTCACTGTTGCAGTCATCACTGTAGGGTTCTTCCTGCCGGCAGGCAGCCCTCGGTCGGCCAGAATCCCAAAGTCTGGGTCCGGCGTCGGCTGTTCAGTCATGCTCCCTGACGTCAGAGCGCCAAGAGTACAAAGCTGCCAGCCGACGCCATGTTCTCCAGTTTTTCTTGCCCCAGATGTCAGGTGCCCAAAAGTGTAGGCTAATAGTAAAACAAAAATGTAACGTACAACAAACCCCATACCCTGTAGCAAATACACCTCAAAAGAAGGGTGAAGTAGGAAACCACACTAATGAAAGTATAAGAGGGGACAGGAGGGTGGGTAACCCAGACTGCAACAGTGAAGACACTCTAACATCTACATTTATGGTAAGTGTACACAACTGTACTATGTTCATCGTGTTTCACTGTTGCAGTCATCACTGTAGGGTTGAATCCCAAAGCTGAGATAAAGGGTGGTGGTTATAGAGTAGAAGGGAGGTAGAAGGCCCTGCAAGACTGCAGAAGCAAAGCCTGCCCTAGACTTAGAGTAAAGAGGGAGATTATAGTGCTTAGAGAAAGTATGCACTGAACTCCAAGTTGCAGCTTCCAAAATATCTTTGGTAGGTACTCCCCTGAGAAAGGCAGCTGAAGTAGCAGCAGCTCTGGTAGAGTGAGTCCTAATTTTTCCTGGGATTTGCTTTCCATGATGAGAGTAACAAAATCTGGTTCCATGAGCAATCCATTTAGAAATGGTCTGTTTTGAAATAGCTTTGCCTTGGGAATTTGTTGCATAAGAAACAAACAGTTGCTCTGTTTTCCTGATATCCTTGGTTCTGTCCAGGTAAAAACGAATTTGCCTGTGTACATCCAAGGAATGCAAGATCCTTTCCCCCTTATTTTGTGGATTAGTGAAAAAAGTTGGCAGGTGAATAGTTTGATTTAAAGCCACTTTGGAAACCACTTTAGGCATAAAAGTAGGATTAGTCCTTAAAGACACCCTATCTTGGTGAAAAATAATATAAGGTTCCACAGCCATGAGTGCTTGTAACTCCGAGACTGTCCTGATTGAAGTCAAAGCCAATAGGATAGCTGTCTTCCATGATAAATACTTAATATCAGATGTGGCAGCAGGCTCAAAAGGAGGCAGAGTGAGTTTTTCCAGAACATAGTTGAGGTCCCAGGCAGGTATGGGTGGTGTCCTAGGGGGCCTTAAATTATTTGCTCCTCTGAGATATTGTTTCAGAAGTGGATGCGAAAAGATTGGAGGATCTGTATTGTAATGTGCAGAGATAGCTGAGGCATGTATTTTTTATGGAGGAGAAGGATAAACCCTTATGTAGCATGTCTGTCAGATAATGTAAAATCAATGGGATGTTAGGAATGAGAGGATCCGAATCCTGAGCATGCATCCAGGTGCAAAATCTCTTCCATTTACCTGCATAGGATTTTCTAGTGCTAGGCCGTCTGGCTTCTAAGATGACATCCATGACCTGTTTGGGAAGGGTAGGATTAATCATAGACCCTGAATATGCCAGGCTGAGAGAGTTGATATGAGAGTGCAGAACCTGGCCCTGGTGTTGGGACAAAAGATTTGGAATCTGAGGTAAAATCCAAGGAGGCTCCTGGGATAGATTCATCAGTGTTGAGTACCAAAATTGACGAGGCCAATTTGGGGCCAGTAAAATCATCTTGGGTTTGTCCTGCCTGATCTTTAATAACACCCGTGGAAGAAGAGGTAGTGGAGGAAAGGCATACCCCGAGAGGTTTCTCCAACTGAATGAGAGAGCATCCACTTTCCATGCTAGTTTGTGAAATGTCTGTGCAAAAAATCTGTAACTGGTGGTTGAGGGGGGATGCAAATAGATCTATGTCCGGGCAGCCCCAGGCTTCTGTAATCATCTTGAATATTTGGGTGTCTAGCACCCACTCGTGTGGGTCTGACAGGTTCCTGCTCAGGCTGTCTGCCAGAATATTTTGTTTCCCTGGCAGGAACTGAGCTTGTAGATCCACTTTGCAAGCTAGAGCTGTGTTCCATAGAGTCCTGGCTAGTCTGCAAAGGTGGTAGGAGTGTGAACCCCCTTGCTTGTTTATGTACCACATAACTGTGGTGTTGTCGGTCCGTATCAGTAGTTATCCTGGCTGTAGAAGATCCCTGAAAGCCAAGAGGGCATTCTGTACAGCTTTTTAAATTGATATGTAGGTGCTTCTGATCCTCTGTTCAAAAACCTTGCAGGCCTTTCCCCTGCAAGTGGGCTCCCCATGCGTAATCCGAGGCGTCCGTGGTTAACACTTGGCTGGCTGGAGGTAGACTGAAGGCTTTCCCTTTGTTGTGAAGACATGCCATGGTCCACCAATGGAATTCCTTTTGTAGGCAAGGCAAGACAGCAATGTGTGTGTCTAGACTGTGGCAATGCTGGGACCATACACTTTTTAGGTACCATTGTATTTTCCTCATATGTAGTCTTGCATTTGGTATGAGAAGGATGCAGGAGGCCATGTAACCCAAAGCCTGCAGGAATTTCCTTGCAGTTAGCTGAGACATTAACGCCAAGGTTTTGAAAGTTGAAGCCAGTTGTAGTTGTTTTTTGGATGTCAGGAATGCCATCTGGGTTGTTGTGTTTAGAAGAGCACCCAGAAAAGTTATCTGTTGTGTGGGTGTCATATTTGACTTTTTTATGTTCACAGTGAATCCCAGGTACTTAGTAGATTTTGAACAAATTCCAGGTGCTGGAGTAAGACATCCTTGCTGTCTGCATGAATAAGGCAGTCGTCCAGATAAGGGTAAATGTGAATTCCCTTGAGTCTGCAATAAGCTACTACTGGTGCCAGGCACTTGATGAAGACCCTGGGCACAGTAGACAAGCCAAAGGGCAGCGCAGAGAATTGATAATGTTTCGAGCCGGCCTTGAACTTGAGGTATTTTCTGCACTCCTGTCCGATAGGGATGTGTAGGTAAGCCTCCTTTAAATCCAATGTCACCATCCATGCATGCATTTTTGCTCAACATTGGCAGGAGCTGCTGCAGAGTAAGCATCTTGAACTTTGGTATCTCCAGGAAAGTATTTAAGACTGACAGATCCAGGATGGGTCTCCATAAATTTTGTTTCTGGGAACTAGAAAGAGCCTGAGTAAAAACCTTGGCCCGTCTCCGATTGTGGAACCAGTTCTATGGCCCTCATAGCCATGAGGGATCCCACCTGGTTTAATGCCTCTGCCCATTAGTGTTTTGGTAGGTCTGGCCATCCGTTTGGTCTTGGCAAGGTATGAAAGTGGAATTTGTAACCTCTTGTTGAAACTACATCCAGAACCCACTTGTCTTGGGTTATGTAAGTCCAATTTTGTTGAAAAAGAGAGAGTTTTCCTCCTAGAGGGGCTTCCAGGAGAGAAGTTCCTGGAGCCATGCAGGGGGAGTCATTGAGCCTGTTTTCATTAAGATTGAGGTCTGTCCTCTCCACCCCTGGGGGTGGAAGCACTCCACTGTCTAGGTCTGTAAGAGGTCTGTGCTTGGGCCCTCCATCTGGAGCGCCTATATCTACCCCTCTGAGGCCTATCCGAGCTGGGAAAGGACCAATTTTTAGTTGGCCAATTTCTGCTAAATCTTGGGGGCTGAACTTGTAAGAAATCCTTAACCGTTTGCATGGATTTTGCCTTATCCTCCATTTTCTTTATCACCTCTTCAGCCTTAGACCCAAACAAAACATTATGCTGAACAGGAGCATCCAGTAACTTTGCTTTCACTTGATCAGGTAAGTTTTGTTCCTTTAACCAAGCATGCCTTCTAATGACTGTGCCAGTGGCAGCCACCCTGCATGAAGCCTCCAAGACATCAAAACCACAGTGTAAGCCATACTTCCCCACTTGCTCAGTAGCATGCATCAAATCGTGTAATTCCTTATTATCTGTACATGCAGAAATGGTACCTAGCTTTTGTTTCATAACAGACAGTAGGAATTGCTGATATTTTAGCATATGAAATTGACAATTTAAAGCCCTAATAGATAAAGTAGCAGAAGTGTACACTTTTTGCCCCATCTCTCCAAAGTTCTAGAATCCTTATCTGTTGGAATAGGGTTTTTATCAGAGATGGCCTTAACACCCTTAGGACCCTGAGAAATGGTTTCTGGATCAACAGCAGGATTTTTGTAAAGGAACTGGTGGGAGTCAGGGACCCTGTAATATCTGTCAGGCTTAGCAGGGGCTGGAGGAAAGGAGTCAGGGGTTAAATTAGCCTCAGAAAAAGCATCATCCACAATATCCAAAATAGGAGGAATAGCCAGGGGTCTATGTTGGGGAAGAAGGAAATCCCTAAGCCTTCTCTTAGATTCAGAGTACTCCTGTCCTTCCCAGTGAAAATGCTCCCTCATGTCATGTAAAGTTTCCCCAAAAGAAAAATCCTCAAGGGGAGAAGCTGATGGAATGGATTCCTCAGCATCAGAATCCTCATAAGGAGGGAAAGTATATTCCTGTTCAGAGAAAGACACTGAAGAAATAGATGCCTGATCAGAGGATTCATAATCCAACTCTTGCCTTGGCCTTTTGTCTGGGGGGGGGGGGGGGGGTGAGCTCCTAATCTTGGGTTAGTAAGTCCTCCGCCATTTTAAGCAGCTGTTTCTGAGATTTGGGTCCCGGATCAGAAGAGGCCTGGGCTGTGTCTTTGATTTAGAAGGAGTCTTCGCCTTTGTCTTTGGCTTTGCCTTTATCAGAAGCTGTGTAGGCCTGAAAACCCCCTCGGAAGCCGGTACCTGAACAGCGGCTCCGGACCCATCCGAGGGAGCATTGTCCGAAGGTCCTGCAGCTGGAGTACTCAAAGGCCTTGTTGGCTCCTTGTGGGAGTCCATTTCGGCAATTGGTTCTGAAATGGCCGACGACAGGGGCTGTGAAAGTGCCTCACTGACTACGGCCGAACCTGTAGCTGGCTCTGCTTGTAAACCATCGTCTGATTTGGACCTCGGAGGCCTGTCCTTATCCTTGCGTCGTTTGTGAACTCCGGTAGTCGGAAGCGTGTCTGACAACATTTTATAATTAAATCGCCTGCCAAAGTAGTGAAAAGCAAAATCGTACCTCTGCTTAATAGTACGTTGGTTAAATCTAGCACAAAACCGACAACTAGCTACGTCATGGTCAGGGCCTAAACAAGGAATACAGTAAGAGTGGAAATCCTTATGAGGTATTTGCTTCCCACAAGAAATACAATTATTAACTTTTTCTGACATCGGACTGGAGCAAGAAAAAAGTTTCCCCAACGGGGTACTCAGCTTTGAGAAGAAGAAGCAAGTCTTCGGACTGAAGCATGAAAAAATATCAGGAGTCAGCCAACCAGCACTTGCGAACTGCTTCCACCGCATGGCAAGAAAGACTGGAGAACATGGCGTCGGCTGGCAGCTTTGTACTCCTGGCGCTCTGACGTCAGGGAGCATGACTGAACAGTCGACGCTGGACCCAGACTTTGGGATTCTGGCCGACCGAGGACTGCCTGCCGGCAGGAAGAACCCTACAGTGATGACTGCAACAGTGAAACACGATGAACATCAACACAGGTGAAAAAATAAATACTTGCAAACAGTGGAAATGGAAGTACAAAGAACAAGAAACATTTTGTTTACATATAAATTAATTGCATAGTTTATAAGCCATACAGAAAGCACAACTTGAAAGGAGTAAAAAAAAAAAGGGGGGGGGGGGCAGTAAATGCAGAAATATAAGCTATGCCAAAAAAAAAAAAAAAACTACTGCAATGACATTCTTAGCATAATAAAATGCAGACGTGGGATGAAGAGTGCATCTCAGCAGTTATGTGAATTCCACTCACACTTGTGGCAATGCTGACTGCTGAATGCAACTGTGCAATATAGCCCAGTTTCCAAAGTTTAAGGGCACCTTCCACAAGCCCAAACCATTAGTCAGCTCAAGCAGAGATGGAGAAAATCAGTGGTCTAGGTGCCAAATTCGTCAGAGCATTCTGCCAACTGAAGTAGGGAGGCTACAGCCCTGAAAGAGAACAAAGTTAGGTAAACAAAAATCAAGGTTTGTACCTGTGACAAAGGGAGATACTGCCAGCCCAGCTAGCTGGAATTGTGTACATAATTATTTGCCATTGGTGAATATCGAAATGATTTGTGCAAGATGCTTGTGTTACAAATGTATTAGAACTGTATGTCGTCTATTTCTAACTGGTTTGCACAGACGTGTTTAAAAGATATTTTATAACATGTTTGCGTTTGAAATGCATCCACAGTGTGCCCTATTGGAGGAAAACAGGAATGTACATGCTCTACTGTAACTGTCTAAATGTATATATTTAGACAATGGAAACTGAATACAGGAGGTTAAACTTCACTCCAGCAAATTTTAGGAAAATAACTGAAATTAAATTATTTATGGCTATTCCATAAAAGATTCTATCTTTCAGTTTCAATGCAGCAAGGAAACACAATGTCTAAAACTAGGGAACTTTCTGTATTGTCTTTGGGGTGAAATAACTATTTTTGAAATGTGGAGGAATTTAATTGTTTTAGGACTTCCAACATCTACCAAAAATCTAAGGTCTATGTATTTTTACAGACAGATGCTAAATACTGCTAGCTTCTAGCAGTGGGGGTTTCATATATGAGACTGACAGTATTCTAAAACAAGTGTTACAAAAAACACACTTTCTTCCCAAATCTATCAAACGCTTCCCCATCATTGACAGAAAGAGAGGGATGGATATTACTTAGAGGTTTAGCATCTGCTGGGTCTGATCTGGGATGAATGTATAAAAACTTGTAAACAAACATCTGTTTTCTTGAGGGTAGCAGTATGGCTGTCAGGTAAGTTAGAGGCTGCAACAAAAATATCATAAAACGCTCAAAGAATAGGAGGCACTGGGGTAAGTTCTGGAAATCTAGTTGTAATGTATCATAACACTTCTCCACAGACAGTAATGTCATTATGCTCCAAATAAAACAATGGATTCATTCTCAAAGTTTTAGAAAAAGAAAATCCTTCAGACAGACTCACACTCCTCAAAGTGAATCAGAAATATAAGACGGCAAAATAGAATTTATCACTTCACAATCATCTTGTGGTTCGTACACCTGAATCTCTTCAAAAGAATAAATGAAGAATCAGTTTTTCTTTTACCAGAAACAGCTAAACTGGAAAGGTCAAGAGCCTGAACTAGAGAGTGTACAATTATACATATACATCAGCCTAGGAGGACATGGTAATCGGTCAAAACTACTTTGCTAGGGATGGCCTGCACCTCTTCAACATTATCTAACCCCAATGCCTTTTTTAGGCGAAGTCAGTCTTCAAAAGGTTCTAAAACAACAAAACAAAATTCAAATAACATGAAGGTATTGCTGCTTAATGCTAGAAGCCTCAACAAACACACTTCCTACAGGCACTCTTCACCCTAGAATGCACTGATGTAGGCTTTGTAACAGAGGCATGGTTCAAGAATATTAAAGGTACCCCATGCGTTCAGACCCACTGCACTATATGAAGGCACTAAGAGTAGCAGGATCTCTATATCTGTAAAACAAAATTTCACCTCCAAATTTGTTCGGTAGGATAATGACCTGGAACACCTCCATGTCCAACTTACCTTTAACAAAACCCATATCACATTTTAACTAACTATAGGACCCCCTCTATGTCCCCCATAGAACAATTCTTCTACCCAACTAATTTGGAAACTCTAATCATTCAGCCAAATACCATTCTCTTAGAAAGCTTATACACTTCAAAACAAGTTTGCCCAGAGACTTCTGGACTTCATAAATACAAAATTGTCAACTAGTCCGCACTCTAAGGGAGGCAAAAACTTGTACTTGATTCCAACCTCTGTGAGGCAAATCTGTTCCCTACCATCTATAACATTTTCCTAGTCAAATCAGACCATATGAACAGTTACATTCACCATAACACTAAAGCCGGAAGCACCCTCCAATAGTTCAGTATTCAGGTATCATACTAAAAGCGAATCTACTAAAACTGAAACATCACTTGGCAAAATTCAACATTCCCTTCCACCCAAATGACCATTCTACAAATTTCTATACACACGTAAATAACTGCACAGAATTTAATTTATTTGACATTTGTTGACTGGGATAGTCTGACTGAGCTGTTTTTTTCAGCAGAGGCCAGGAGAGAAAAGCTCCAGAATTATACACAAAAAGATAATAATATAAAGTTATAGTACAATAACTAGAATCACAAATCCACAGATTACAAAATAAAAACGTACAAGCTTTTGACAAGTTATGAAAAAGCATTGGTTTCTACAGGGTGGGTTTGAATCAGCAATTAATGCAGTCAGTCTCAGAAATTTACAAGATAGTAACATTAGTCATATCATAGATTCACAGGACGACACTAGGCTATTGGCCTGGAGATCCGTATAAGCCTAGCCAAGAATTTCACCCATGTTCCGGAGTCGATGGGACATAAATCTATCCCGCCAACAAATTCTATTAAATGTCACAGACCAAAGGTTGAGGCCTTGCGTGCGGATTGCACGAGTGGAGTTCGACTTACGGATATGCAGCAACTCTATCAAGACCGAGTCTGAGACATTCTTGTATGCCAGACACAGGTATCCTCTGAGTAGTCTGTATGAGACTGAGTAGAGGGAAAGGGCTTTTAGGCTATCTGTACAGGACAGGTGTTTGAGACCCTGGATTTTCCTGGTGAGGAACCTCTGTGGTCCATCCAAGTGCTGCATGTGCTTGGCAAGGCACATGCCAAAGGGGACATTATACTCTATAACGGGTCTGATAAGGGAGGAGTAGAGGGATGTTATGAACTCCTTCTTCATGGATGAAATAACCCTTACTTATGAGGTGAGCCATATAGAAAGCCTTTTGTACAACGGAGGCAACATGGTGGTCAAGTCAGGTTGCAATCAACCTGGGTGCACAAGTCCCTCACAACTGACTGGGTTGCTTAACATGTTATTAATGTGGTAATTACTGGGGACACCATTTTCCGCAAAGGGGATAATGATGCATTTCTTGGCATTCAGTTTGAGGCCATGCTTCTGGCACCAGTCATTAGTTTGGGTAAGACCTTCTTGGAGGATGTTCACATCACTAGGGAAATTTATGACAGTGCCCAGCTTGCAGTCATCTGCAAACTTGGTCAGCCATAGACCACTGGTTTTGGCATGCATCTCAGAAAAGTATATTCCGGGGGGGGGGCAGTATATCCCAAACAGTAGAGGCCCAAAGACCGATCCTTAGGGTATGTTGCTTGTTATGGGAATATACTAGAGGCGGCTTCCTCTATTTTGACTGAGTGGGCTCTATCAGTGAGCCAGTTAGCTACCCATCTGGTAACGGCCAGAGAGGCAGAAGCATCTGTTCCCCCAAAATAAATACAACACCAAATTTAAAAATAAACCTCTGTGGTTGAACCCAAACATAAACAAGCTCTACAATAAAAGGAAAAAGCTCATTACACATACAAATAATGTAACCCTCCAAATGCCAAAAACATGCTTACCCAACTTGATGGGGAAAGTACAGTTGTGTACACTTACTATAAATGTAGATGTTAAGAGTGTATTCACTGCTGCAGTCATTACATTTGGGTAATCTGCTGGCAGGTTGCCCACAGTCGGCCTGAATATCAAAGTCTTGGGTCCTGCGTCGGTTGCAGTCTCCTCTTCCAGGACGTCAGGTCATCAGGAAACATGCAGCAGACGCCATAACCTGGACTGCAACAGTGAATACACACAAACATCTACATTTATGGTAAGTGTACACAACTGTACTATGTTCTTCGTGTTTCACTGTTGCAGTCATTACATTTGGGTAGAATCCCAAAGCTATAGTAGGGAGGCTGGAGCTAAACAGGATTAGGAGCGGCTATAAGGCCCTGCAGAACTGCAGTGGCAAAGCCTGCCCTGGATTTAGAGTAGAGAGGCAAATGATAACGCTTTGTAAAGGTGTGAACAGAACTCCAAGTAGCAGCCTGTAGAATGTCTTTGGTTGGTACTCCCCTGAGAAAGCCTGCTGAAGTAGCTGCAGCTCTGGTGGAATGAGACCTAATGCCCTTGGGCACAGGTTTACCATGGTGCAAGTAGCAGAAACGGATGCAGTGGCTTATCCACTTTGAAATAGTCTGCTTTGAAATAGCCTTGCTTTTTGATCCTGCAGCATATGTCACTAGTAACTGCTCAGTTTTTCTTAGAGCTTTAGTCCTGCTCAAGTAGAATCTTAGCTGTCTGTGTACGTCCAAGGAATGCAGAATTCTCTCCCCTTTGTTCTGCGGATTTGGATAAAAGGTTGGCAGATGAACTGTTTGGTTAAGAGCCACACTGGAAACCACCTATTAAAGGATGAGAAAAAATTGGTGGCTCTGTATTGTAATGAGCCGAAATGGCAGAGGCATGGATTTTAATTGAGGAGAAAGATAGGCATTTGTCAAGCTTTTGTGTTAAGTATTGCAATATCTGAGGAATATTTGGTTCTGCTGTACCAGTCCCTTGTGCTTGATTCCAAGGACAGAATCTCTTCCATTTGTCAGCATAAGATTTTCTGGTACTAGGCCTTCTGGCTTCCAAAACGACATCCATCACAGCTTTACTGAGAGGTGTTGTTTGTATAACTACCTGATCAGCCATGCTGCCAGGTTCAGAGTCTGTAGTTGATTGTGCAGGATCTGATTGTTTTGATGGGACAGTAGTTGTGGTCTTTGAGGCAAGGTCCAAGCTGGGTATTGAGACAAGTTCCTTAGGATTGGGTATCAGTATTGGTGGGGCCAGTCCGGGGCTATTAGTATCATCTTTGGTTTCTCTTGTCTGACTTTTCAGGACCTTGGGGAGAAGAGGCAGAGAAGGAAAGGCGTAAACTGATAGGTTTTTCCAAATGAAGGATAGGGCGTCCACTTTCCATGCTTGTCTGTGATAAGTCCTTGAGCAGAATCTTTTCAATTGATAATTTTGAGGAGAGGCAAATAGATCTATGTCTGGGCTCCCCCATTTCTCTGTAATCATGCTGAAGACTTGTGGATTTAGTTTCACTCGTGAGGATCCATAAGGTTTCTGCTTAAATCGTCTTCCAGAGTGTTTTGTTTTCCTGGCAGGAATCGAGCTTGAAGATGTATTTGGTAGGTCAAAGCTGTGTTCCACAGTGCCATGGCTAATCTGCAAAGGGGGTATGAGTGTGTGCCCCCTTGCTTGTTTATATACCACATGACTGTGGTATTGTCTGTCTTTATCAGTAGTTGTCCTGGATGAAGTAAGTCCTTGAAGGCTGTTAGGGCATTTTGAACAACTAGCATCTCTTTCTGGTTGATATGTAGACGCATTTGTTTTGGTGTCCATATGCCCTGAATGCATCTTCCTGTCATGTGGGCCCCCCAGGCATAATCTGATGCGTTTGTTGTTAAGGTTTGTCTGGCAGGGGGTAGAGTGAATGGTCGTCCAATGTTTTGGTGACATGCCTTTGCCCACCATAGAAACTCCTGTTGCAGGCAGGGAATGAGAGGAATAATTGTTTCCAGACTGTGAGAATGTTGACTCCATAAACTCTTTAGGTACCACTGAAGTTTCCTCATATGCAGTCTTGCATATGGAATCAGTAGGATGCAGGACGCCATGAAGCCCAGAGCCTGCAGAATTTGCCTTGCAGAAGACTGGGCTTTTGTTGCCATCAGTTTGAAGTAAGTAGTCAGTTGCCTTTGCTTGTCTGGCGTGAGGTAAGCCATGTGGGCAGTTGTATTCAAGCTTGCACCCAGGAATGTTATCTTTTGAGAGGGTACCAGTTGTGATTTCTTTTTGTTTACTGTGTACCCTAGGCATGTTAGAAGCCTTTTCACAAACGTCAGGTGTCGAAGAAGAGCGTCCTTGTTCTCTGCTTGAATGAGACAGTCGTCCAAGTAAGGATATATTTGTATACTTCTTTGTCTGCAAAATGCAATTACTGGTGCCAGACACTTTGTAAAGACCCTGGGCGCAGTAGATAAGCCAAAGGGCAGTGCAGAGAATTGGTAATGCATTAAGCCAGCCTTGAATCTGAGGTATCTTCTACACGATTGTCTTATTGGGACATGCAGGTATGCCTCTCTAAGGTCTAAAGTCACCAGCCAGGCATTCTGGCCCAGCATGGGCAGAAGCTGCTACAAAGTCAGCATTTTGAATTTTGGAATGTCCAGGTATGTGTTCAAAATTGATAAATCCAGTATTGGCCAACAGGCCTTGTCCTTTCTGGGTACCAAGAACAGTCGAGTAAAAATCTTGTCTTTTTTCCTGTCCTGGTACTGTCCGAATGGCCCCCATATCCATGAGGGATGTAACCTGTTTTTGTGCCTCTGCCCATTGATTTTTTGGCAGATCTGGCCAGCCATTTGCCATTGGCAGTGTGTGGAAATGGAATCTGTATATCTGTGATACGATGTTTAGTACCCACTTGTCCTGGGTTATTAACTGCCAATTTTGAGCAAAAAGTGCTAATTTTCCCCCTATGGGTGCTGCCAAAAGATAAGTGCTTGGTGAAGGCAGAGGGAAGTCATTGGGATGCTTTCTGCAGGTTTGCGCTTTATCTCCTCCAGATTTGGAGGTGGAAGCGCCCCATTGCTTTGACCTGTATGAATCTTGCGCCTGGTATCTGGAACCCTTAGGGTGTCTGGATTTGCCCCTTTGAGCTCTGTCTGACACAGGAAAGGACAAATTTTTTGTAGGCCAGTGTCTACTGAATCTTGGTGGCTGTACTTGCAAGAAGTCTTTAACAGTTTGCATAGACTTAGCTTTGTCTTCCATTTTCTTTAAAACCTCTTCTGCCTTAATACCAAACAGAGAATCATGCTGTAAAGGTGCATCTAGCAATTTAGCTTTAACATGATCAGGCAAATTTTGTTCCTTTAACCAGGTATGCCTCCTAATCACAGATCCAGTAACTGCGGCCCTGCAGGAGGCCTCTAAGGAATCAAAGCCACATTGCAAAGTATGCTTTCCAACTTGTTCATCTGCATGCAATAATTCCTGCAATTCTTTATTTTCTGCGCATTCTGAAATCAACATCATTTTCTTTTTCAGCAATCCCATAACATATTGTTGGTACTTAAGCATATGAAATTGACAGTTTAAGGCCCTGATTGCCAAGGTTGCGGATGTATAAACCTTTTTTCCCCATCTGTCCAGTGCCCTTGAATCTCTGTCAGAGGGGGTAGGATTTTTTGCTGCTGAGGCCTTAACTCCCTTAGGACCCCCCTGTGAAATAGTTTCAGGGTCAGCAGCAGGATTTCTAAATAAAAATGTATGAGAGTCAGGGACCCTGTAGTATCTGTCAGGCTTACTGGGAGCCGGAGGTAAGGAGTCAGGGGTCACGCTTGACTCTGAAAACACATCATCCACAATGTCTAAAACAGGGGGAATGGCTAAAGGCCTGTGTTGAGGGAGAAGGAAATCTCTGAGCCTCTTTTTTGATTCTGAGAAGCCTGGACTCTCCCAGTGAAAATGCTCCCTCAAAGTATGCAAGGTTTCTCCAAATGAATAATCCTCAGGAGGAGATGCAGATGGAACAGACTCCTCAGCATCAGAATCCTCATAGGGAGGTATAGATAATTCCTGATCAGAGGAGGAATCAGAAGAAATAGAAACCTGATTTGAAGATTCATAATCAGCGTCTTGCCTAGGCCTCTTATCTGGAGGGGGATGGGTACCCCTGATCAAGGTAATAAGGTCTTCAGCCATTTTGATCATCTATTTTTTAGGCATAGAGGCCTGTGCACTTGGCTCATGCGTCGTTTTTTTTAGTTTTAGAAGCTGCTTTTGTCTTTGGTCTTGCAGCTGTCGGTTTGATATACAAATGTTGAGGTCTGAGTACACCCTCAGAAGCCGGTGCCTGCTCAGCAGTTCCGGACCCATCCAAGGGAGATACATCCGTCGGTCCAATAACTTGAGTATCTTGTAGCATGCAAGGATTCCACATGGGTGTCGGTAGAGGCCTGCGACTCAAAGGCAGCGGGTATCGGGGCTGCGAATGCACCTCACTGAGTACCGGCGAACTGGCGACTGGCTTAGGAAAAGCTTTGTCGTCGGTTTTGGATCACGACTGCCATTCTCTGTCCTTGTCTTTGCGTTTTTTATGTACTCCAGCAGTCAGATTGCTATCCGACGACATTTCTGGGTAGTTAAATCTATTTTCAAAATACTTTGATGCAAAAATATACAGACGCTTAACAGTGAGCTGGTTAAATCTAGCACAAAACCGACAGCCCGGCACGTTGTGATCAGGGCCTAGGGCAAGGAATACAGTATAAATGGAAATCCTTATGAGGTATTTGCTTCCCACAAGTAATACAATTATTAACTTTTTCTGACATGGGTAAAAAGCAAGAAAAATGTTTCCCCAACGGGGTACTTAGCTTTAGTGAAGACTTTGGTTCTGAAACTCAAACTCGAATGTTT
Source organism: Protopterus annectens (assembly GCF_019279795.1). Lineage (NCBI taxonomy): Eukaryota > Metazoa > Chordata > Ceratodontiformes > Protopteridae > Protopterus > Protopterus annectens. Next base: position 325,574,144 of record NC_056740.1, on the reverse strand, counting down.
CAGTAGTCGGCTGACCAGCTCTTGCGAAATGCTTCTGCTTTGAGCACCGCGCGGCAAGAAAGACTTAAGAAAATGGTGTTGGCTGCATGTTTTATACCCCTGACAACATGGAAGAGGAGAGACAGCAACCGACGCAGGTCCCAAGACTTTGGAATTCAGGACGACTGAGGGCAACCTGCCAGCAGACTACACAAATGTAATGACTGCAACAGTGAAACACAAAGAACATCTCCGGTTCCTGATCAAATCTAACAAGGCTGAGAGGTAAACAGCCACCCAGGTAATAGATAATCACAAAGCCTTCATTACCTACGTTAAAAACCTGAACAATAATGCTCACAACTGTACAGAGTCAATAGTAAATGATCACATAACTCCAGTTCTTAGGACATAATCAAAAATAACTTGTAGAGAACTTTAGCTCCAACTTCACCTCCCCCTTCTCCCACCCACACACCCAATTCACACACCAGCAGCCCCCACCACCACCACCAATCTCACAGGAACAAGTTCTCAAAGCACTATTCAAGGCAAACAGCACTGCTTCTTTCCATAGGGCCAAATAACTTGCCAGAATGCCTACTGGTTAGCCTGAAACAGGACCTGACAAACCTTCCCTACAGAGGCTTTTCAATACCAATCTACATTTAGGGTTTGTACCAGATAAGTGGAGGACTGCAAAAGTCAACAACCTGCACAAAGGTGGGGTATCAATGTACATTGGCAACTACAGATCTAAAAGCCTGACCAGCCTCATCCGTAAGGCTATGGAAAGGGTCATTAAGGAATTAATAAATATGGACATGGAAAGCCTACAGACTCTCTACTCAATTCAGTTTTGTTTTGTGAAGGATAGATTTGCTTACTTATACTTAATCTGACAGACTTATTTGAAAATGTTACCAGAGCACTGGAGGAGGGATAATCTGTACGTATGTCACATCAGGTCCCCGCAAAGGGGTTTGATACCACTCCCCACAAAGCACAGCTGATAAACTCATCCAGCTAAATGTAAATCCCTGTGCAACTCACTGGATAGCAAATTGGCTTAAAAACAGAACCCAAGATATTAGGATCGGTGGATCTACCTCCTCCAAAAGACCTGTCATTAGTGGTGTACCTCAGAGGTCCGTATTACATAATACAGTGGGACTTCCAACCATTTTTTTTGATCTGCATAAAAGTTTGACATATCCCACTATAGCATCACCTTTGAAGACCATCATATCATTTGTATCTAATACAGTTCATGTAAGAGAACACCTGGTTGAAGGATTAAGTATATGAAATATATTCAAACTCGACCAATATGTATTTCCAGTTTAAGTAAATATTTTATTAAATGTTGCTCCTTTTAAGACTGGAATTAAAAATGTTGTAACACAAGAGATGTAGACAATCTTATCTGCAATCTGTCCAAGGCATGCATATGGGATTAGGAAAGGCATCATTCAAAAACAAGAAAACCAACTTCAGTGAAGATGCTAAGGCATTTGGCACATCCATTTCAGCATAGCCAAAGTTACATAGTTAAATTTAAAGCATTCAGAAATGCCACTTTTCTAATTTCAAGTTAAGATAAACTATTTTTTGTGTGCAGACACACACATACTTACACATCCATATACACACGTGTTTATTTGTGTGTGTGTGTGTGCGTACAGATGCAGTTCACTTTACTGAGTTTGTTTTGCTGACAAAGTAAACTCTAGTGCCATTTTTAACACAGGTAAGTGCTGCAAGGGGTAGGAGTGTGAATGCGTCTGTGGGTTAGGATTAGACTAAGGGCTACAGAAAAGGGTAATTTCAGCTCCATGATCCCATCCCTGCCACTAGCCTCAGTCCCAGTCCTGCACCTTACCTTTTAAAAAACACTTTCCCTAACAGTACCACTATTCAGATAAATTATGATGATGGTAATCTTACATTTTGGTGTTTTGCTTTGCCCTACCCACTTTTTTTTAATTTAAAATGGCCTCAAAAAGAAGCTGGTTGGCTTTCTTTTGAGATCGGCATAATGTGGAGGGGTGGACAGGTTTCGTTTTTTTCATCTGTATTCGGAGATTTTTAGTTATCGAGATTTATTTGCGTATTGGTATTTTTGGTCAGTATTTTGTTGGCATTTTCTTGCCAGTATATATATATATATATATATATATATATATATATATATATATATATATATATATATATATATATCTACACACACACACTTGTGTGCATATATACATACAAATATGTATTCAAAAGCACAAAGTATATTTTTATTTATATTTGTTGACTGGGAGTGTCCGACTGGACGTAGGTCCATTTTCAGCGGAGGCCCGGGGAGAAAAGCTCCACAGTTAAAATAAACAGACAGTAGTTACATTGGATTACATAGCGATTAACAATTTACATAGCAATTACTTACAACATATTTACATCAGTAGACAACTAGAATCTTTATCTGTGAAGTACATAACAGACATTAACAAATGTTACAATAAGAAGTTCCTGCTGTATAATAAGTACTAGGCTTATGAGCATCTGAGCTTGCTATAATCAAGGTAGTTAGTGGAGTGGAAAGAAAGGCAGTGGTTGGATGGGGTGGGTGATATTAGAGTGGGAGTTGCAAGGGCATAGCAAGCATGTTTTTAGGTGTGCTTTTAGTAAAGTTTTGACGTGGGTGCATGATGGTATGGAGGCAATTGTGGGTGGGAGGGAGTTCCATAATTTGGCTATGGTGCAAGAGAATAGTGCTTCACCAGCAGAGTTATTGGCTTTAGTGATCTGCAAGTGATTTTTGTTGCTGGATCTTAGTGGTCTAGTGGTGCGATAGGGTTGGAGTAGATTCTGGAGGGATAGATCATTTAGTGGATGGTTTACTAGTTTGTGGGCGAGGGAGAGTTGATACCATTAAAGGAGGTGAGGGAGTTCAAGCCAGCCCAGTTCAGCAAATGAGAGACAGTGGTGACTACGGTAGGATGCCCCTGTGGCGAATTTGGCGATTTTGTTGTAGCAGGTCTCTAGCTTGTTTAAATCGCATTGCCTTAGGTTGGTATATATTGGAGAGGCATAGAGTAGGGTGGAGATAAGGTGGGAATGTGCTATTGAAATCTTTGCTGCTTTGGTGAGAAGTTGCTTATTTCTGTATAACGCTCCTAGTTTTTTTGTGGACTTTTTTATGGTCATGGATATGTGAATGTGAAATTTTAGTTTATTGTCTATTTCTACTCCTAGCAATTTGGTGTGTTCAGTTGGGTATATAGTGGTGTTGTCTTTTGCTGTGATGTTAAAGTGAGAGTTGTTTTGAGTATGTTTGGTGGGTTGGAAGATGAGTAGTTTAGTTTTGTTTGGGTTGAGTATTAATTGGGCATTGGATAACCAAGTTTGAACAGAGGAAAAGACTTCCTGTGTGACTTTTTGCAGTTTGGGTAGGGATTGATCTGAGCAGATGATGGTTGAGTCATCTGCGTATTGTATGAGTGTGCCATGTTTGGTGGCAGAGGCTAGATTATTGGTGAAAACAGAGAAGAGTAGAGGTCCAAGGATGGATCCTTGGGGAACCCCTATGGAGACAGGTAGTTGGGAAGATATGTCATTCTGCCATACAACAGATTGTTGGAGGTCAGACAAGTAACTCTGAAGCCAGTTGATGACTGATTGCGAGAAGGATAGGTTATTGAGGACAGAGATAAGTTGTTTGTGTGGGACCATGTCAAATGCTTTAGATAGGTCTAGGAAAGTAGCAGAGGAGAGACAGCCATTGTTTTTATGCTGACGGATAGTGTTAGTAAAGGAGAGTAAGGCAGTGGTGATGCTATGGTTTGGTCGGAAAACCATGCTGAGTATTGGAAAGGAGGCTGTTAGTAAGGAGGTAGTCTGAGACCTGAGAGTGTATGCATCTCTCTAGTATTTTGGAGAGTGGAGAGAGAATAGCTATGGGGCGGTAATTGGTTAGTTCTGCGGAGGGTCCGCCTTTGTGAGGGGAATTATATGTGATACTTTCCACAGTGTGGGAATGTAACTTTCTGACAGAGATCGGTTAATCAAGATGGATACTGGGTAGGCGAGAGCATCAGCTGCGATTTGTATGTATTCACTTGGGAGGTTGTCTGCTGCTAATTTGGTGGGCTTAAGTTTAGTTAAGAGTTTTTTTATGTTGGAGGTAGGTACAGGAGAAAAATAGAAGGCAGTGGGAGATTACTAGTTGAAGGTGTGGGTTGGAGGGGAGTGGGGTTGTGTTGTTTAGCTAGTGATAGTATGGTTTGTGTGAAGTGTGTGTTGAATGAGGTAGCAATATTTTCTGAGGAGTGAGGGATGTTAGGAGGAGGGTTACTGACTTTACCTGGGTGAAGGATGGAGTTTATGGAGGACCAGAATTGTTTGGGGCTGTGTTGGGAGGAATCTAGGGCAGACTGGTAGTATTGGAATTTGTCCTGTTTTATTAGCTTTTGACACTATTGCATAGTTCTAGGAATTTCTGTCTAGTTGAAGGGGCTTTGGTTTTGCGCCAGTGCTCCCAGGCTTTATCCCCGTTTTTCATTTTTGACTTGGTGGTTTTCTGTAGCCATGGAGAACGTTGTGCTTTGATTCTGGAAAGTCTTATGGGGGCATGGTAATTAAGGATGCTCAGGAAGGTAGTATTAAAAAATTCAACTGCGTCATCAAGACTGAGGTACTTTATAGGATGCCAGTTACATTCTTTGAGGGATGAGATGAATGTGAGTGGGTTAAAGTTTAGTTTTTTTTTTAAGTATTTGACGGTAGATGACAGGTTTAGCTTGGTATAGGTATTTTTTGAGTAGGAATGTTGGAGAGTGATCACTGAGGCTATCTGATAAGCAGCCTGTTATATATGACTGGGGGCTCTTACTGACTAGTATCCAATCCAGGGTAGTGTGCTTGCTGGAGTTTTTATTTATCCTGGTTGGTGACTGGACTAGTTGGGTGAAGCCATGAAGGTTTACATGATGGGTTGGGATGGTTGCCAGAACAGGATTGCCAGTCAATACTGAAATCACCTAAAATGATAGTTTCTTGGGGGAGATGGTGGGTAGACCAGCTGAGGAAGTTTTCTAGTGGAGGGATGTTTTGGCCAGGTGGGAAGTAGCATCCAATTATGTTGATGGTTTTGTTTTGGTTTATTTTGAGGTTGGTATATATCATTTCTTCATTGCCTATTTGTGGAGCTGATGATTTTAAGATCTGGATGTTTAGATGCTGTTTAAATATTATAACTACACCGCCTCCTTTCTTATTATATTTTATATATTATTATATTTCTTATATAGATATATATATATATATATATATATATATATATATATATATATATATTTATTTTATTTCTTTGAATCTCATTTCACCCCGACCACTTCGCTGAAAACTCAAATTACCAAAAACTCATTTCACGGAATCGCAATTAGTATATATGGCACTTTGCAGAGTACTGTAAGGCAAGTAAAAGGTATATGCCCTTTTCCCCACTGCAGTGCGATCCTGGAGTTAGTATATATAGTTGGGAGGGTGGTCCCAGTACAGGCATAGTTTGAGTACATAGTGTCTTCTGGAGAGAGTTAGTCATTGGTGCTATAGCTAAGCATTGTCTATTGTTTAAAATCTATTGTTTTTAAGTTTTTGGTAAAATACAATATAAAATAAACAAGGTGGGGGGCTGTGCCCCCCACACCTCCATTAACTATATATACTAACTCCAGGATCACACTACAGTGGGGAAAAGGTCATATACCTTTTACTTGCCTTACAGTACTCTACACAGTGCCATATATACTAAGTTCAGTTCAGTGAAATGAGATTCAATGAAATGAGTTTTCAGTAATTTGTGATTTCACCGATGTGGTCGGGGTGAAATGAAATTCAAAGAAACAAAGAAGAGCTATATATATATATATATATATATATATATATATATATATATATATATATATATATATGTATGTATACATATATATATGTATACATACATAAACACATGCACAAACATACATATGTACAACGTTTCATCAGGATACACTACATTGAACCTGACTTAACAAATCCCAATCAGCAAATCCCCCTTCTAAGTTCTAATACAGGTCTTGTAGAGAGCAAGTCCTGTATTCCCCATGCTAGGACTATTACATAAGTTAGCTAAATCCAGTCTTGACATATCTTTTCCATATACATGCGTGTATATATAGACAGACACACGCATGTATACTCATACATACATACATGCATGTATATGTATGCTGCTCTAATAAATGTTTCTTCCTTGCTTTGAGCTATGTGGAATGTGCGTTTTATAATTAATTCAAAATGACTGCGAAAGGAATGTAAACTTCAGCTTTCCCATCAAGTGTGCTTCTGTTTGAATTTACTTCCTACTGTGGATGCAGTCATTGTCCCATTCTGGAAATGCTCAACTGACTGCCCCATAGTTAGGACAATACAGTGCATAACTTTTTTATTTTCAGCACAATGCAGCCCCCAAAAGTGCTACTAACAAAAAGGGATATTTTGAACTCAGAAAAAGTTCCTGGCAATTCAGTCACCTAAAGATTGGCTTGCTCTGTCAACAGTTTACATTCTCAAACTATCAAAATTTAAGATATTCATTTTTTATCAAGAACAGTGCTCAAATGATGTGATCCGAAATAACAACTTATTTCAGTATTTATGATAACCCCCATGTTTAAGTTGTCCAAACCTGATGAAGACCCTCATAGGTTCATACGTAGATACTAGGCTATATGCCCTAGGGCATTTATAAGCCTAGCCAGAGTGTATTTGGCTTCCGCCTCCCTATTAGATTAGCCTACTGTGCCCTCTGTAAAGTGGGCCACAGAAGGTACCCTTTTAAAATTAGTTTACTGTGCCTCTATCTAGCAGGGACACAGAAGAGATCCCAGGGGAGAATTTGCGATTTCCCATCCACGTGTCCAGATTTCGCTTGAAGAGGGTCAGCGAGGGGCTATGTCTAACATGAATTGGGATTCTATTCCAGAGTGAGGGGAGCCTCTGGGAAATGAATCTGTCCCTCCAGCATGTCCTATTTATTTTTGTGCTGAGGTTTAGGTCCCTGGAGCGTGTAGCTCTAAGGGACTTGGATTTTTTGAGGTGGAGCATGTCCATTAATTCTGGGTTTGACATGGCTTTGTACGTCAGGCATAGATCGCCTCTGAGTAGGCAGTAAGCAACTGAGTAGAGCTGGAGTTTCTTTAGTCGAGCTGCATAGGACATCTGTTTGTAGCCCATGATCCTCTTGGTGAGGTACTTTTGGGGTCTCTCCAGTTGCTGCAGGTGTCGGGTAAGGTATATCCCAAAAGGGGCATTGTATTCAATTATGGGCCTGACGAGTAGAGGGGCACAATGACCTTTTGATCTAGATGCGAACCCTTTCGTGATAAGGTGGGCTATATAGAAGGTCTTTCTAACCACTTTGGCAACGTGATTATCAAAGGAGAGATTACTATCTACGTTGGTCCCCAAATCTCTAATTACTTCTTCCAATGGATTACCACCTATGTGGTAATTTGTGGGCACCTTGTTTTTCCCAAAGGGGATGACTATGCACTTTTTAGCATTTAGCTTGAGGCCGTGGCTCTGGCACCAAGCATCCATCTCTGTGAGACCCTTTTGGAGGATGCTTGTGTCAGCTGGAGATTCGATTATGGCCCCCAGTTTGCAGTCATCTGCGAACTTTGTCAGCCATAATCCCCCCGTGTTAGCCTGAACCTCAGAGAAGTATATACCGAACAAGAGAGGTCCCAGAACTGAGCCATGTGGGACGCCACTTGTAACTGGTTTGGATTCGGACATGGCACCTGCGATTCTGACCATGTAGGTTCTATCTCTGAGCCAGTTTGCAACCCATCTTGTGATATAGGGGTTGATATTTAAGCTGGTAAGCTTATTTATGATGCCCGAGTGGGGTATTGTGTCGAAGGCTTTTGCGAGGTCCAGGTAGGCTGTGTGGACTTCCTTACCCTCATCTATGGCTTTGGTAACTGTTTCAAAGAAATCAACTAGGTTTAAGAGGCAAGATCTGCCCTTAAAGCCAAATTTGGTAAGGTCCAGTGTCTGGAGGCTCCCAATGACTTTGTTTATGAGTTCCATGATAATACACTCCATAGCTTTACAGACCAGACTAGTCAGGCTTATGGGGCGATAGTTTCCGGGGTGCGTTGTGGCACCTTTGTGGAGTGGAACCACTGTAGCTGTACGCCATTCTTTGGGTACATATCCTGTAGTAAGGCTAAGTTTGAACAGTGACTTAATGTGAGGGTTCAGTTCTTGGAGCTCGTGTAAAACACAGCCTGGGACACCGTCCGGTCCCATAGATGCTGTGTTTTTTGCTTTGGAGAGGGCAGCTTTCACCTGTGATGTCAGGGAGGTTACATTAAGTTGGGATAGGCATTTGCTCCTTTGGGGGGAAAGGGGGGGAGAAGTTCGCGCTGAATCTGTCTGCCAGGATGTTGGCTATGTCTGTAGGTTCGGTATATTTTGTACCGTTATGCAACAATTCAGAGCATATCTGGGAGTTTCCGCCCATGTTCCTGACATAACTAAAGAAGGCCTTGTGATTATCTTTAGTGTCTAGGGCAATTTTTCTTTTGAAGCTGGCCTTTGATAATTTTATGAGGGATCGAAGTTTCTTGCTAATACTGATCAGAGATGCCTTCCCTTTTTGGGATTTTGCTTTGTCATGTAGTAGCTTCCTCCTTCTGTTGTATAGCTTATTTATGGCCGGGGTCCACCAGACCAGTCTCCTGTTTTTGGAGGAGTGAGTCTTGGTTTTATTTGAGATAGCATGATCCATGCATTCCTGCAGGTTCTCATAGAATGCATTTGTAAAGGATTCTGCAGATTGGGCTGTATTATCCTCTGGCCCAGGGCATGGCAATCTTGTTAAGGCTATCAGAGTAAAAAGGTCTTCGGCATTACATTAAACATCTTAATCTGTCCCATAACAAATTTGTCAGACAGGGCACAAGGATAGTGAAGACTACAAATATGCAATGTTAAAGTAATATGTGGAACATGTAAAGAGAGATGATATCTGATGAGAGTACTAAGATATCTTTTTAAAGCAGAGGGTGGCACCGTGGAAGAAATTTAACATGCAGCATCAGCAACCCAGATACAACCAGCATTTTGGAGCATGAGACTAGGAGGATAAGACAGCCTACAGCCTATACTTCCTCTGGTGGGGGGGGGGGTGAATTGTGCTTGTTGCTGCACCCACTCCTTGAGTGAAAGCTGAGGTATCAGCAACTGCAAAATAAATGCACAAAAAGGGCTTCATTCAATCTCCCAAAACATGCTGGCTGAATGGCCACACTAAAATGCCCATTTACATATTGTGTTTTTCCTTCTGCAGTGGTATGGGGTGTGACTCTAAAGGGTTCATGGACCAGGCCACTTACCCCAGGTAAAAAATGGCAGTTAAAATTATTTAGGTCAGTAAAATATACAAACTAGAGCAAGCTAGTAAATGCTGCTAGAGAAGACTGCATATCAGACCTCAGCCGGCAAATTAGAGCACAAAGTAAACCTACAGTAGTTATGTCACATCCCCTCATCACAAACAGAAGGATCATATACAGGAAAGAATGAGCTAATGATGCTCTTCTCACCCTGTGACACCCCACCACTGGACTACTAATCAAGGAGCCTCAATCCTCACTACTAGCACCAGTGCGGGACATACATTGGGAGGATAACAAGTATTATTTATTATTAATTTTATTTATTTATTTTATTTTACACTTGTTGACCGGGCTAGTCTAACTGGATATATGTCCATTTTCAGTAGAGGCCCGGGGAGAAAAGCTCCAAGCACTAGCAGTGACAAAGAATACAATATTTAGTAAATAGTCAAGTTACAGTACATTGTCTGTGTTGGCAAGAACAAAAACAGTAATAAGTCATTTAGTAGGTTGAAGTTAATATCAATAACAGAGAGATAAACAAAGACAATAATATATATAACTTTTTTTTATATAGATTACAAAGTAAGCATCAAAGAATAGTATGGAAGAGAAGTGTAGAGAGAGCAAGAAGGGGAATAAGATGTCAGTCAGGGTTAGAGCATGGACAAAGCCAGTGAGATTTAAGATGTTCTTTAAGAAGTACACACAGTATTTCCAGATGCAGCTCTCTGCATCAAGTGCAATCTCCCTTAAGAGCATACAGAGACCAGTCAGTTTGGGGCTGGTTTCTCCCTCTTTCTCCAGATCCCCAGTAAGACTTTCCAATGGCACAGCTACAGAGTTGAGAACTCAGCTGAGTGACCAAGCCAAGACCTACCAGCACCCTCTCTGTCCAACCAGTGCTTTGTGTCTCTGCTGACATGCACACTGTAAGGTTTGATACACACACACCTGGGAGAGGATGGGACAGGTTTACCAGCTATGCCCCCTTCTGCCCAGACAATAAGGTAGTTATCACTGCCACCAGAACCCCTTATCAGCTACTTCAAGGCCCTTAACAAAGGGTGTCCAATCTTACTGTGTAATGTTACTATTAACACAAATGGTAGTTTAACCAAGGGCAAGGCTATTAGGAGTGGCCCACAAAGTGTCACCAAATAAATATGCAAGCACTCTCAGAACTTAAATATATCTCTAGAGAGATCAGCCACAGTGAAAGGTTTAAATATATTTAATAATAAATATAAAAGAACACAATACTAAATATATATATTTACAGTGACAGAGTTCAAAACCACAAGAAATATTAAAAACATTGCAGGACAGTCTCAAATAAAGAAAATATCTAAACTATACTTTACTATATTCCTCACTGAATCTAAGAAAGTTACTATACACTAGTTAACTTAATTAAGAGCAAGGTAGATGTGGTGCGTGGTTCTTGTTGTTGCTGTTGTTGTCAGGTGAAGGACAGAATACAGAACACTGTCCTCTCTCTCTCTCTGAGAGTTCTCAAAGTAATATCTCAAATATTACTGCTGGGCTAGCTTGTAGAATTACATAATTTCATGTCATCTGACTTCTAGTCCCCAGGCCCAAAACAACCACTGATGGCAGATAGTCGCATTTAACATCTACCTGTAAAAATACATTAACAAGGGCTTTTCTTCAGATCTTTGGTAAATGCTGGAAGTCATAAAACAATAAAACGTTTCCAAGACAATACAGAAAGCTTCTTAGCATAGGCGTTGTGTCTCTCTGCTGCATTGGAACTGAAAAATATTATCTTTTATTGTGTAGCTATAAAGTAATTTAATTTCAGCTGTTTTTCTGAAGTTTTGCTGGACTGAAGTTAGCCTCTTGTGTTTCAGTTTCCACTGCTAAAATACATACATTTAAAACAGTTGCAATAGTGCATGTACATTTCTGTTCTCTTCTAGTAGGGCACACTGTGGATATATATTTAAGCTCAGTACTTTACAAAATACCTTTTTAACATACTTCTCTACAGACCAGTTAGATAAACACATGACAAACAGTTCTAATACATCTGTAACACAAGCATCTTATATGAATCATGTTGATATTCACAAGTGATAAAATTATTTACAAAATTCCAAGGGGCTGGCAGGATCTCCTTTTGTCGCACACCCAAAGAAAGTTGACTTTCTAGGAGGGAAAGAAGAAATGATGAGCCACAGGAAGGGCAGCTGTGCCAGAAGTGCATTAAAAGAAAAATACAACATGCTTCACTCATCTCCCTGGACTCAAAGACACCTTGGTATGCTAGGGAGTTTGTGATGCTTTATCAACAGGTTAAAGGGTGCCCAGATGACTAAAAGCATTTTCTGTTATGCTCCATTATCACTCGCAAAAGCCCAACACCTGAAGTGATGACGCATCATGTGCAGGATACCACACAACTTACTTTATGTCCACTGCCTGCCCTACCTACAGCAGGCACGCAAACTAGTCTCTGCCTTCTGCTAGGTAATAAACATGCAGTGGAGGTACCCTGCCTCCTCCCAAATACAGCAGCCTATATCAATTCAACAGTAACCCTTACACTGCCCTTCCAATACCCAAGCTAGCTGCAGTGTGAACAGGAGAACTCCTTGCTGTACCAACACGCTAAGGCATCACTAATCACTGTCTAACAACCAGCCCAACAACAGCCACTAAGAGCAAAGCACATAAAATGGATCCCTACAGTTCCCACAGTAAGGTTCAGGACTGGCAAAAACAATATCAAAAGTAGAGAAGAGCTTAAGTGACTGGGCACTAAATTCCACTGCGCTTATTAAAGATTTTAATGCTCCTGAGAATGTGAAAGTCTGTAAGAAAGATATTTTTGAGAGCAAAAACTGCAAACACCACAGTACTTGGTGTATGTGATGAGGCTGTGGACATGTCTTCTGGTTGTTGTGAAAGCTGGAAGGTAAAAGCAGAAGGTAAAAGCAGAAGGATTTGCTGGGCTACGAGGACTACACCAGACTACTCCACCCATTTCTTTAGTGGCACAGTGCACTCTGCATTTACAGGGCAAAGGTTAATGGAAAATACAATACACTGAATACACTACCACTGATCCAGTCCTCCAGCTGACCAATTCTTTTTAACAACCATTTATTAGCACTAACCAGTGGCAAGATGTAAGTGTTAGCAGGTATTAGTCAAGGACAAATGCTATTAATTTTTTTTCCTCCCCAGCAGCAATCATAGAAAACATGACTAATATGCCAGACATAAAAAACCTTCCTTTATCTGATAATAAGTAATAGATAACAAAAAGCAAAGAGCACATCCGTGTAAAACATTTACAAAACCTCCCCTGTGGTGCAGAAGTTAGGATTTCTACTTTGGTTTCCTGCCACCTTTCAAAAAATGTGCATGTTCACTAGCTACTCTAAACAGTCTTTATACATACCGTCTTCATACTTGCCCTTATGGCCTGGGTTATAGTTGAGAAAGATGAAAGGTGACCAGTTCAGTTAGCCTTAGATATTTTTATTTATTAACAAATAAATAAAACTGTCAACCTGTTCGTGGCAGAAAACCAGTGAAGACGCCTACATCACTAAATAACTATCAGTGACATTGCTAGAAGTTGCTTGCCACGTAGCAGCAAGAACTAAATGTCTTAGATGTGTGGCATTCTAAATAAGCAGCTTTGGTCAAGACCAAGGGTTGACCTCCAAAATTAAATTTTATCTCCCAACACTGTGTAAAAAATAAGGGAGAAGAAGTAACATTTCTGTATCCAAACAAAGGGTTCAAAGCCTTAAGCTGTCAATGTCTACCCTGTCATGAAGATAAATAAAGACACCGGAAAAGTTCCAGATTACATGCTGGCAAATAAAAATGCTACTAACATTAATACTGATTAGCCAGACTAAGCATGCTGTGGTACGTGTATCCTGTGAGAGTTCATTCACTTGAAATTAATCAATTGACTTAATGCTCAGCATTAATGAAAAACAATCTTATCTAAGGATGTCACTCAAAAGATGTAGGTCTATTTAATGAAGTCCAGATATAGGGAATGTGTGTGAGGGAGTGCAAAGCAAACTGACGGCAGATACAAATGAACAGCTTAGAAAGAAGACCCAGTAAGTCAGCACTTAACGAATGAGGGATTTAAGAGCCATTTCATGAAAAACAGCTATTTCACTTGTTTATTACAGAATATATGCATTCCAAGACGATGATCAGGTGTCTGGATACCAGCTTCCCTAAAGGTAGTTTTGGATGTGAACTCAATGCACTCACGTCAGAACAACAATTAGACCATCACTGTGAGTTTCAAGGCTAATTAAAGTACTCTGGAGTGAGTTTTAACAGGTTTAACTACTCTGTTCCAGATAACAGAGGGCAGTCATGCAAACACTCAACAGCAGATGTTGACAAGCTCCAGGGGAACAAACACCTCATTTTCAGTAGTGGAGCAAACACCTCCCTTATCTTCAAAATGCACTCTAGTGTTGCCTTGTTGAAATGTACTTGTTTACGGAGAATCAATGTCACTATGGAAAAATATGTACGGTCAGATCTCCGCTTAAACAGGGCAGGAAAAGACTGCTAATTTATTTATTTTTTTCAATGTCCTATTTTCAGAAATTGCAGCCATACCCCAAAATGCTCACCACATATAAACTGAATGGAAAAGATCAAAAGCAAAAGTACACTTCATGTCTGTCTACACAACACCTCAAAATGCCTGACATGTATAAGAAATGAGGTAACACTGCAGGCACTGTGTCAGTTTTTTTCTTATTATTCATAATTAAAAAAATCCTGAATACATGATCTCTGTTCCTCATACTTAACAGTTCATCTGGTGACAGTTTACTAAACCAAATTATGACTTTCTGTTGTGGCATCACTGCTGTTTAGGGGAGTAACTGATGCCATAAATTACTGTGTTTAAAAAGAGATACAGTACTAATGCCTAAAACACAGCGAACTTACCCCAAAATTTGTAATTAATAAGAACCCTCTTCTGTTCCCTAAAAACTGCCTCCAATTAGACTGATGTTCTGACTACCCAACCAGTCAATCAGTTACAGCACCATGAAAACTGCAGCCACATGGCTCAGCTTGACTGCAATTTATAAAAAGGAACACAAACAATCCTCTCACAATCCATTATTCAAGTATAGACTGGAGCATAATAAATACTAAGCATAATGTGTAATATAGAGCGATGTATTCTAAACCACACACACACACACACACACACACACACACAATATGTATACACATGACATAGACAACACTAAGTGAAGAATAAACAACAATCAATCACTTATATACTCAGAAAATATACCCAATATACAATTCACAAAGCATTGCATATTCTTGTCATAAGCGGGCAGCTAATCCTTTTCAAAGTTTAAAATATTACAACAATGTAAAAAAAAAAAAAAAATAGCACTTAAAAGTTATTAGTCAAGAGGTCCAGTGGGGAGAAAATCTACCTTATATGGCAGCATTTTTTGTACACCAGAATGGAAGACCTTTACCACTGTTCATTTCACCAATGACACATCACAGAGCTGATTTTTTTCCAACATCAGACAAGGTTTTTAAAAAAAACTTTGAAAAGGTGGTGTGGTAAATGATAAAGAAAGAAGCTGCCCATGTTGACAGCAGAACTGAGAAAAGAAAAAAGATCTCGGGCTATGAAGTGTTAAGACAAGGAAGCATCTACATGACAGACAGCAAATATGAGAACCAAATATTACTTATTTCTACTCCACAGCCAGGGAAGAGCACTGGACATAGATCTTGCTTCAATCTCAGCCCAGGAACACTGTCTGGACAAGCTTCTTATTCTGAATCATGTGGTAGGCAAATGGATATTGAGGGGAATCAAACACAAACTACAGGGAGCAGCTGTTTACATGAGCTGCAGACAATGATCTTCTCCAATGATTTACTGTTACTGCTAAATCTTGTCAAGCCACCCTATCACTTGGAAGGTAAATTAGCAGTAAGTTCCACGCAGCTGTGCCCAGCATGAAACTAATGACAGAAAGCCTAAACCACGAAACAATGCGATGTATAAATAATAGGGTCCTATGTATTAAAAAAAAAAAAAAAAAAACAGGACAGGAAGTACTGTACAAGCTTGCTTCAAATGCACAAACCATTTTTGAAATTAATGCTAGGGGGTGGGTCAAAGCATGACATGCATAAGAAATGGGATACAACACTGCTTGCATTGCGTTAGATTTTTTCTTATTAGAGAAAACAAATAGAAAACTACATATTTTCCGAAACTACACAACTTCCCTCTATCAAAGTAGTCCTGCTTCATAAGAAAGCAACAGAAGCAATCACTTTTGTCAACAGTTTTAATCTGACCAGACAATGACCTTTTTGGCCATAAACCCAAGCCACTTAAAAGGGCATTTATTCTCTTTTTCGCCCAGAATATGTCAACAGTAGAAGCACTACTAATACAACCATTCCAGAGTGAAGTGGAGATTGACGGATGCAGCCTGTCCAAGGAAGGTTTTCAATACTAACATCAGCTACAAAGGGGATGAACCTGTATATCATAAGAAAAGTTGAATTTTATACAGTTACAGCCAACAATAAAAAGGGAGCTGCAGCTAGATGCAACAACTTACAAAAAGCAAAGCCAAGTCAGTTAGATTTTTGAGACACATGGCTAAATGGTTCAAAAAATCATATAACAACAGTAAAATTCTGGCCATTTAAAGAAGTCAGAATTTTGATGGTGGCCAAGGATGAGCAATGCACAAATAGAAACCTATAATCCAGCTGTGCGATCACCGTTCACATCCATTTCTAGGCCAAGGAAACACTGAGAACAACTGGATAATTTTGTACAAGATCCATTCCAAGCAAGATACTTGAAAATTTGGACTAGCCCTGGTAGAGTTTTTAGTTGAGTCAAGAACAAAAGCTACTGTTAAAATAATACCTGGTAGGATATATAAAATGCTGCATGATACTGTAAGAATCAATCAGAGACATTAGAAAAGACTGGGAAAACGGAATGGAAAGACAAATGACGACTAAAGGAAAGACATCTGTATAGCTTTCAGGTATGCAACCAAGTCAAGAAGATTTAGAATGTTTGTAGAGAAGTATTTATAAAGATATGTTTATACCCTAATCAGACTTCAGAGAATTCTTCCTCAATTAAGTATTGGAGGTTTGACTGGAAATAGATAATCGGAAACGTATTTTATGAATATAATGAGTTGAAAATTTTACAAATTCCATAAACAGCACTTTGCCAGAAAAATTGTGACTAATGAAATGATTACTTTGAGCTGGGATACAGGATACAAATTGCCTAGAAACAATAAGGCCTTACTAAGTTTAGTGCAGTATTGGCTGCCAAAAAAGCAATTAGCAGATAATGTAAATCAAAATGTAAATCAAATGCAACTGAGGCATTCAACAGTGTACAGGAGATAAAAGAACTGGAGGTGGAATCTTTAGAAAATGGAAAGAGCAAAGTACACAGAAATAAATAGAAAGCACAGTTTTGTACCTACCATAAATGTAGATGTTCGAGTGCTAATACAGCTGTAGTCATAACAGATGGGTTTTCCTGCCGTCAGGCTGGTCCTCGGTCGGCCGAATTCCAAAGTCTAGGTCCGGTGTCGGATGTCGTCGCTTCTTCCCTGACATCAGTGCGACAGGGGTATAAAAGAACCAGCCGACGCCATTTTCTTCAGTTTTTCTTGCCCCAGATGTCAGGTGCCCCCAGAAGGAAGGCAATACATAAATTTATGTAATAATGCAATGCAATATAATCAAAAAACAGTAGTTGCAAGCAAATACACCATAAAAGAATACCTCAATCAGGTTGTATGAGGAGGTGTTATTCATTAGGCCTGTCCCAAAAGGGGAAGGAGGGAGGGAAACCTGGACTGCAGCTGTATTAGCACTCGAACATCTACATTTATGGTAGGTACAAAACTGTACTATGTTCATCGTGCATACAGCTGCAGTCATAACAGATGGGTAGAATCACAAAGCTAAAAAAGGGGTGGTAGGCACTAAGTGGAACTAGGAGGAGTCAGGATGCCCTGCAAGACTGCAGTGGCAAAGCCTGCTCTAGATATGGAGTATAATGGTAGGTGATAGTGCTTGGAGAAAGTATGTACAGAACTCCAAGTGGCTGCTTCCAAAATATCTTTGGTAGGAACCCCCCTGAGGAAAGCTGCAGAGGTAGCTGTGGCCCTTGTGGAGTGAGATCTGATGCCTGCAGGTACAGTTTTACCATGAAAAGAGTAACAAAAGCGTATGCAGTGGGCTATCCATTTTGAGATTGTCTGTTTGGAAATAGGCTTCCCTTGAGCATCTGTAGCATAGGACACAAAGAGTTGCTCTGATTTTCTGAAAGGCTTTGTTCTGTCCAAATAATAACGTAGCTGTCTGTGAATGTCCAAGGAATGTAGTAGTCTCTCCCCTTTGTTTTGAGGATTAGGATAAAAGGTAGGTAAGTGGATAGCCTGATTCAAGGCTACCCTGGATACTACCTTTGGCATAAAGGAAGTATTGGTTCGTAAGGAAACTCTGTCCTGATGGAAAATGATGAAAGGCTGCACAGCCATGAGGGCTTGTAGTTCCGAAACCCTGCGAGCTGAGGTGATAGCCAGAAGGAAGGCTGTTTTCCAGGACAAGTATTGCAGTTCTGTTGAAGCAGCTGGCTCAAAAGGAGGCAAGGTCAGTTTTTCTAGAATGAAATTGAGGTCCCAAGCAGGTACTGGTTGCTTCCTTGGGGGGTTTATATTCTTAGCCCCTCTGAGGAACTGTCTTAAGAGGGGGTGAGAGAATAAAGGAGGATCAGTGTTGTATCTGCAGAAATGGCTGAGGCATGGATTTTGATGGAGGAGAATGAAAGTCCACTGCTTAGCATCTCAGCTAGGTACTGTAATATTTGAGGTAAATTCAGTATTCCAGGATTCTGACCCTTTTTCTGATTCCAGGCACAAATCCGTTTCCATTTTGCGGAGTAGGCTTTTCTAGTAGAAGGCCTTCTGGCCTCCAAAATGACATCCTGCACCTCCTTGGAGAGTAGGGTCTGTTGTGAATTTAAGGAATCTTCCATGCGGCTAGATTGAGTGTTTTCAGCTGACTGTGAAGAGTTTTGAAGTTGTGCTGAGTCAGTAGAAGAGGCATTAGAGGCAGGATCCATGGTGGGGAATGCGTCAGGCTCCTCAGGAGTGGGTACCAGTGTGGTCTTGGCCAGTCTGGAGCAATGAGAATCATCTTTGGTCTGTCTGCTCTGGCTTTTAATAGAACTTTGGGCAGCAGAGGAAGAGGTGGAAAGGCATAAACTGTCATTGTTGTCCAACTGAAAGAGTGCGTCCACTTTCCAGGCCTGTGGATGAAAGGTCCTTGAGGAGAATTTTGTCAATTGGTGATTTCTGTGGGTGGCAAAGAGATCTATGTCTGGCCTTCCCCATGCTTGAATTACCTTTGTAAAAACTTGAGGATGCAACTTCCATTTGTGTGGATCTGTCATATTTCTGCTTAGGTTGTCTGCCAGCGTGTTTTCCTTGCCTGGCAGGTGCTGTGCTTGAAGTTGGATTTGTGATTCCAGAGCCATGTTCCAAAGAGACATGGCTAGCCTGCATAGGGGATATGAATGGGTTCCTCCCTGTTTGTTTATGTACCACATTACTGTGGTGTTGTCTGTCCTTATCAATAGCTGGCCTGGATGCAGTAGGTCTTTGAAAGCCATAATAGCATTTATTACTGCTAGCATTTCCTTTTGCTTGATGTGTAGGTGCTTTTCTTTTTGGGACCATTTGCCCTGAATGCACCGATCTGTCATGTGCGCCCCCCAGGCGTAGTTCGAGGCGTCTGTTGTGATGACTTGATTTGCTTGAGGCTTGCAGAATGGGAGACCTGTGTTTCTTTGGCATGCTTGAGCCCACCACAGAAATTCCTTTTGAAGATATGGAAGCAGTGGTATAACTGTTTCCAAACTGTGGCTGTGTTGAGACCATAAGTTTTTTAGGTACCATTGAAGTTTCCTCATATGCAGCTTTGCACATGGGATTAGCAGGATGCAAGATGCCATGAATCCCAGAGCCTGCAGGATTTTCCTTGCAGTCAGCCTGGTGAAGGTTGCCAGTTTTCTTAAGTATTGAGATAGTTGCCCTTGTTTCTCTGGCTTGAGGTAGGCCATCTGGGTATTTGTATTCAAGCTGGCACCCAGGAAAATTGTTTGAGAGGGTATTGGCCTTGATTTCTTTTTGTTGACTGTGTATCCCAGAGAATTCAACAACATTATTACAAACGCCAGATGTTTCAGAAGTATATGTTTGCTGTCCGCTTGGATCAGGCAGTCGTCCAAATATGGGTATATATGTATCCCTTGAAGTCTGCAGAAGGCAATTACTGATGCCAGGCATTTCGTGAACACTCTGGGCGCAGTAGATAAGCCAAAGGGCAATGCAGAGAATTGATAATGGGTTGAACCTGCAAGAAATCTGAGGTATCTTCTGCAATCTTGTCTGACTGGGACATGCAGGTATGCCTCCTTGAGGTCCAATGTTACCAGCCAAGACTCCTTGCCCAGCATGGGAAGAAGCTGCTGTAATGTGAGCATCTTGAATTTTGGTGCAGTAAAATGTGTTTAGGATGGATAGGTCCAAAATAGGTCTCCAATCTTTGCCCTTCCTTGGTACCAGGAATAGTCTGGAATAAAAACCTTGACCCTGTTCTTGTGCAGGTACTTTTTGAATAGCTTTCATGTCCATGAGATCTGAAATTTGTTTTTGTGCCTCTGCCCTTTGATTGTGTGGCAGGTTTGGCATGCCTCTCATTTTTGGAAGGGTGTGAAAGTGGAATCTGTAGCCTCTGTCTATAATGTCCAGGATCCATTTGTCTTTTGTGACAATATGCCAATTTTTCGAAAATAATGCCAGTTTTCCACCTAAAGGTGCTGCCATTTGAGCCTTGCTTGGCATGCAAAGGGGAAAGTCATTGGTTCTGCTTTCTGAATGGCTGTGAACTATCCTCACCACCTCTTTGTGTAGGTGCTTGCCATTGTCTGCCTCTAAATGATCCTTGAGATTGCCCTCTACCCCTCGGGTGCCTGTATCTACCTCTTTGGTGTCTGTCCGCAGCTGGAAAGGAACAATTTTTTGAAGACCAATTTCTACTGAAAAGTGGAGGTTGTACTTGTAGGAAATCTTTCACTGTTTGCATTGATTTTGCCTTTTCCTCCATTTTCTTTAATACCTCCTCAGCTTAAACACCAAACAATACATCTTTTTGAAGAGGTGCATCTAGTAATTTAGCTTTGACATGATCTGGTAAGGTTTGTTCTTTGAGCCAAGCATGTCTACGTATGACTGATCCTGTAACAGCAGCTCTACATGAGGCCTCTAAAGCATCAAAACCACATTGCAAGGTATGTTTACCCACTTGCTATGCACTATGTAACAAATCCTGCAATTCCTTCAAGTCTTGTTGTTCAGGTTGTGATATTTTGCTTTTCAACTGAGATAACAGAAACTGTTGATACTTTAACATATGGAACTGACAGTTTAATGCCCTCATGGTTAAAGTGGCCGAGGTGTATACCTCCCCCCCCCCCCACCTTTCTAAAGCTCTGGAATCTCTCTCTGAAGGTAATGGATTTTTGGCAGTGGAGGCCTTAATTCCCTTGGGACCCTGTGAAACAGTTTCTGGGTCAGCCGCATGGCTTTTGTATAGGAATTGGTGTGAATCAGGAACCCGGTAATACCAGTCAGGCTTGACTGGAGCTGGAGGTAAAGAATCTGGGTTAAGGCTGGCCTCCGAATACACATCATCTAGTATGTCTAAGACAGGAGGTATAGCCAGAGGCCTGTGCTGAGGGAGCAAGAGGAAATCCCTAAGCCTTTTCTTGGAGTCTGAGTACTCTTGGCCTTCCCAGTGGAAGTGTTCCCTCAAGGTATGTAAGGTTTCCCCCAAAAGAGTAATCCTCAGGGGGGGAGACAGAGGGAATGGACTCCTCTGCATCAGAATCTTCAAAAGGGGAGTATGAATGTTTCTGGTCTTCAGAATGTTCTGAAGTAATGGAGGCCTGGTCCGAGGAAGGGTATTCTTCCACTCTGGGCCTTTTGCCCGAGGGGGGTTGAGAACCCCTGATAAGAGTAATCAAATCCTCAGCCATTTTGAGCATCTGCTTTTTAGGCATGGGGCCTTGAGAGGGACCCTGTGGAGCTTGTCTTTTAGTATGCATGGCTGCTTTAGACTTAGTGAAAGCCTTAATGGAAAAAGAAGAAGGCCTGAAGACACCTTGAGAGGTGGCAGGCCTGTCTAAACTCTGAGTTTCCCCGCCAAGAGTGGCTTCGGTATCTGTAGTCGGGGTGTGGGCCGAAGAGCCTGCGACCTCAGGCACAGAAGACACCGCCAATGAAGTGTCATCGGTAGTCAGGGGCTGCGTAGGCGCCTCGCTGAGAACCGGAGCACCTGTAGTCGGCTTTAGCGTCGTGTCGGTAGAAGTCGCGGACCTCGTATGTCGGTCCTTATCTTTGCGTCTTTTACTCAAAACTGGAGTCGGAGTATCCGACGACATAATGTAATTAAACTTTTTGCCAAAATAGTGTTGGGCGAACTCCGCCCGACGCTTAATAGTGCGTCTGTTGAATGTAGCACAAAAACGACAGGCCGAGACGTCATGGTGGGCCTAAGCAAGGAATGCAGAGGGAATGAAAATCCTTATGCGGTATTTGCTTCCCACATGAAATGCAATTATTAACTTTGTGTGACATCGGTCTGAGGCAAGAAAAGTTTCCCCAACGGGGTACTTAGCTTTCAAGAAGACTTTGGTTGAAAATATTCGTAATCTCAGGAGCTGGCCGACCGGCACTTGCTAACTGCTTCTGCTTCGGGCACCGCGCGGCAAGAAAGACTGAAGAAAATGGCGTCGGCTGGTTCTTTTATACCCCTGTCGCACTGACGTCAGGGAAGAAGCGACGACATCCGACGCCGGACCTAGACTTTGGAATTCGGCCGACCGAGGACCCGCCTGATTGCAGGAAAACCCATCTGTTATGACTGCAGCTGTATGCACGATGAACATCATGTGGGAACAGTGCATGCAGCATAATGTTCAGGAGGAAGGCGGAAGTTTAAGGGGAAAACAAGAACTGAGCAATGGGAGATAGTAGGTTTACCCCGGGTATCACTTCTGTGTCACTGTTAGACAGAGGCACAGTATACTAACCTCGAAAAAGGACATAGCAAAATTCATTTAAAATGGGTGGCGAAAGTCAAACACACTTTGGCTAGGCTTATAAATGCCCTAGGGCAGATAGCCTAGTATGAACCTATGAACACTGGAAAGAATGAATGAATGAATGAATGAATGAATGAATGAATGAATGAATGAATGAATGAATTAAATGGTTTAAAAGAATTCTCATGGGGTGACAACCCCCCTCCTCAATTTAGAGCTGTCTAGAAACTTTGTTAGTCACAGGTCTTGGCTCTCTGCTTAGAGATTTCAGAAGAAAATGCCAAAAAGGAGAGGTCCTAGCACCAAGACCTGATAGCACCACTGGTCACTTTCATACTTCCTGATAAGGCACCTGCAACTTTCAGCCAGTTTGTCGCTCGTCTTAGCACATATGGGTCAGTTTTTAAAACATTTAGCTTTTATATGATGCCAGCATAGGAATGGTGCTGAAAACCAAGGAAAGATCAAGATGCACAGCATGCACTTCTTACAGCCTCTAATTCTCTCAAAATTTACTAGAGTAAATTATCCAGGCTGATTGGAAAGTAACCCTTACACAGGACTATCACCATTGCAGTGCACCAATCTGCAGGAATAAAACAAGTAATTAAACTTAGGATAAACTGTGTAAGGAGTATACCTATAAGGGCATGTTTAACAACATTAATTAAACAACCAGGTGTATTGTCAGATCCTATGGAGGAAATATATTTGGTTTTTGGCTAGCACATGCAATAAATGATCTTTACAGATACATTGGGGGAGTAAAGGATTCAGATAAGCAGTGGCTTTTATTATAAGTTTGAGGGTGAAGCTGGAGTTAAGTTTATTTGCAAGGACATTGGCAATAATGTTCACATTATGTCATTCAGTGGAATGATGATGGCATGCCTGCTGTCCCTAAACATAGTTGGGATTGCTGTACAACCTTTTCCGAGTTTAAAGAAAAAGATCACAACATAATATTGAGACTTCACTGGGCATGGAGATACTAGAGGAGTGAAAGGAGCAACCATATTTGTAAGAATCAGGTAAAGAATACAGTGCGTTCTAGTAGGTTAATTTACAAACTGCTTAACAGAATTCTTATTAATCTGGTAGTTTTTGGACGCATCATACATTAGAGGTATAGATGCCCCAGTTTACTGAAGAGTAGTTACAGCCACCCAAAATAACAGGGTGCCTAGAGAGGAGTTGTGGTATTGTATGAGGAAGTCGGGAGTGTCAGAGAAGTATGTAAGAGTGGTACAAGATATGTACGAGGGTAGTGTGACAGCGGTGAGTTCTTCGGTGGGAGTGACGGATGCGTTCAAGGTGGAGGTGGGATTATAAGGATCAGCTCTGAGCCCTTCTTATTTGCAATGGTGATGGACAGGTTGACAGACGAGATCAGACAGGAGACCCCGTGGACTATGATGCTTGCAGATGACATTGTGATCTGTAGTGAAAGTAGGGAACAGGTGGAGGAGACCCTGGAGAGGTGAAGATATGCTCTAGACAGAAGAGGAATGAAGGTCAGCAGAACTAAGACAGAATGTGTGTGTGTGAATGAGAGGGAAGATAGAGGAATGGTGAGGATGCAGGGAGTAGAGGTGGCGAAGGTGGATGAGTTTAAATACTTGGGATCAACAGTTCAGAGTAAGGGTGAGTGTGGAAGAGAGGTGAAGAAGAGAGTACAGGCAGGATGGAGTGGGTGGAGAAGAGTGACAGGAGTGATTTGTGACAGACAAGTACCAGTAAGAGTGAAAGGGAAGATCTACAAGAGGATAGTGAGACCAACTATGTTATATGGGTTGGAGACAGTGGCATTGACAAAAAGGCAGGAGTCAGAGATGGACGTGGCAGAGTTAAAGATGTTAAGATTTGCACTGGGTGTGACAAGGGTGGACAGGATTAGGAACAAGTATATTAGAGGGTCAGCCCAAGTTGGAAAGTTTGGAGACAAAGCCAGAGAGGCAAGATTACGTTGGTTTGGACATGTGCTGAGGACGGATGCAGAGTACATTGGGAAAATGATGCTAAGGATGAAGCTGTCAAGTAACAAGAAAAGAGCAAGACCTAAGATAAGGTTTATAGATGTGGTGAGAGAGGACATGCAGGTTGGTTGGTGTGATAGAGCAAGATGCAGTGGACAGGAAGAAATGGAAACAGATGATCCGCTGTGGCGAACCCTAACGGGAGCAGTCGAAAGAAGAAGTTACAGTCACCCAAAATAAGAGTGTTTTTGCTAACAAGAAGATCATTTACAACACTGAAGAATCACACACGATCATCGGGGACAAAAAAGGCACTCTGTAACAGATGACAATTAATCCTAACTAGACTGATTTGTAGGTCAGTGACTTGAGTTTGAGAATCCCTAGAGATATGCCTTAATGCATTATGTTCCTCAACAAATATGGAGATGACACCACCACAGTTACTATTGGTTCTGAAGCCATGAAATACGCAAAAACCCTGGTATTGAAGAAGTATTCTCTTTATAGTTAAGCAACATTTCAATAACTATGTAGGCATGCATAAATTCCAAATTCAGAACTGCCTTAAGATCAGGCAAGTTACGGTTTAGACTTTCCATACTGAAAACAGCCACCTTTATGTGATCCAATTTCTGGAATCATACTTTATGTTCGTTAATCAACTGGACTCTGCCTAAAATAAAATGAGGGCAGCAAAGGCTTTAGCCAATATGAGAAGCCTTGAAGCGAGAGGTGCAAGCCATCCTTAATGTAGCACACTGGACTGTTGAGAACCTCATCCCATATTGACACACATATGTTTAGCTATAAAGTCAGACTGGAAACGTCCTTTTTCAGCGGAGGCCTGGGAGAAAATCTCCATTTAACATTTTCATTAAATACAACATAGACAAAATACAAGCTAAATGAGAGGAAGCATATATTTGAAAATGCATAAAGATACAATAAAGAAAATACAGGATGCATACAGATTAAAATAGATAAAAAAAGATACAAATTTTACAGTCATTTTAGGGCAGTTTTGAATAAACACAGACAATTAGCTCATCAGAATACCTGTGGTTCATAGGTTGGTACTAGGCTATCGGCCCTAGGGCCTATACAAGCCTAGCCATAACAATTCCCTGGATATTTCTTCCCACAATATTTACTTCCCTGGACCCCTGTCTTACAGGGCGATTGACGTGATCCCTGAGGTGAATTTCCTATCTCCCATCCAATTGTCAAGGTTCCTTTTGAAGAGGGCCAAGGAGGCGCTCTGCTTTACATGTATGGGCAGTCTATTCCAGAGTATGGGGAGTCTCTGGGTCAGGATCCTATCCCTCCAGCATGTTTTGTTTATTGTTATGACAAGGTTTAGATCCCTGGAGCATGTGGCTCTGAGGGATTGGGATTTCTTTAAGTGGAGCACGTCCAACAGCTCAGGGTTTGACATGGCCTTGTATGTTAAACAGAGATCACCTCTGAGTAGACTATATGCCACAGAGTATAGCTGGAGTTTTTTTTGATGGTCTGCATAGGGCATCTGCTTTAGGCTTGTGATTCTTTTAGTGAGGTATTTCTGTGACCTTTCAAGCTGTTCCAGATGTCTTGTGAGGTACATACCAAACGGGGCGTTGTACTCTATAATGGGTCTAATGAGGGATGAGTACAGTGGGACTATGACCTCCTTTTTTCTGGATGAAAAGCCCTTAGTGATGAGGTGTGCCACATAGAAGGATTTCCTAACTGTTTCCTGATTGTTGTGGTGATGTGGTTATTGAAGGTGAGACCAGTGTCCACCTGTGTCCCTAAGTCTCTCATCACATTTTCAGTGTTTAGTGTACTGCCACCTATGTGGTAATGCATGGGTATATGGTTTTTCCCAAAGGGGATAACTACACATTTCTTGAGATTAAGCTTGAGCCCATGGCTCTGGCACCAAGCATCTGTTTCTGTAAGGCCCTTTTGTGGAATATCCAGAGTCCCTTAGTGTTGGCCTGTACTAAATAGAAGTAGATGCTAAACAAGAGCGGTCCCAGAACTGAACCCTGAGGTACTCCACTTGTCACATTGTCTGGAGTTGGATTTGGAGTCGGCTACTTTTACAGTGTGGGTTCTTGTCAGTAAGCCAGTTGGCAACCCATCGAGTGACGTAGGGATTTATGCCCAGCTTAGTAAGTTTATCTATGATTCCAGAATGGGGGATGGTGTCAAAGGCCTTGGCGAGGTCCAGATAGGCTGTGTGGACCTTCTTACCCTCATCTACAGCTCTGGAGACTGATTTGAAGAAGTCAATCAGGTTCAGGAGACAAGATCGGCCCTTCACGAACTCAAAATGGGTGAGGTCCAGTGTTTGACGGTTGCCAATGTCTTTGTTTATAAGTTCCATGATGATGCGTTCAATGCCCTTACAGATCAGGCTCGTCAGACTGATAGTATGGTAGGTTCATAGGTTGGTACTAGGATATCAGCCCTAGGGCCTATACAAGCCTAGCCATAACAATTTCCTGCGATTTCTTCCCACACTACTTATTTCCCTGGACCCCTGCCTAGCAGGGCGACTGACATGATTTCTTTAAGTGTAGCATGTCCAACAGCTCTGGGTTTGACATGGCCTTGTATGTTAAGCAGAGATCACCTCTGAGTAGATGATATGCGACTGAGTATAGCTGGAGTTTAACGCGGTCAGCGTAGGGCATCTGCTTTAGGCCTGTGATTCTTTTAGTGAGGTATTTCTGCGGCCTTGCAGTTGTTGCAGATGTCTTGAGAGGTACACACCAAATGGGGCGTTGTATTCTATAATGAGTCTAATGAGGGATGAGTACAGTGGGACAATGGCCTTTTTTCTGGATGAAAATCCCTTAGTGATGATGTGTGCCATATAGAAGGATTTCCTGACTGATGTGGTTATCGAAGGTGAGACCACTGTCCACCTGTGTCCCCAAGTCTCTTATTACACTTTCGGCGTTTAGTGTACTGCCACCTATGTGGTAATTCACAAGTACATGTTTTTTTCCCAAAGGGGATAACTATACATTTCTTGGCATTGAGCTTGAGCCCATGGCTCTGGCACCAAGCATCTGTTTCTGTAAGGCCCTTTTGTACAGTATCCACATCATTTGGGGATTCAATAATGGCTCCCAGTTTGCAGTCATCTGTGAACTTTGTTAGCCAGAATCCCTTAGTGTTGGCCTGTACTTCAGAGAAGTAGATGCCAAACAAGAGCGGTCCCATGACTGAACCCTGAGATACTCCACTTGTCACCTGTCTGGAGCTGAATTTGGAGTTGGCTACTTTTATAGTGTGGGTTCTGTCAGTAAGCCAGTTGGCAACCCATCGAGTGACGTAGGGATTAATGCCCAGCTTAGTAAGTTTATCTATGATTCCAGGGGGGGGGATGGTGTCAAAGGCCTTGGCGAGGTCTAGATAGGCTGTGTGGACCCCCTTACCCTTGTCCATGGCTCTGGAGACTGATTCGAAGAAGTCAATCAGGTTCAGGAGACAAGATCGGCCCTTCACGAACCCAAGCTGGGTGGGGTCCAGTGTTTGAAGGTTGCCAATGTCTTTGTTTATAAGTTCCATGATAATACACTCCATGGCCTTGCAGATAAGGCTCGTCAGACTGATGGGACAGTAGTTCCCAGGATCCAAGGTGGATCCCTTTTGTGGAGTGGGATCAATGTAGCTATGCGTCACACAGTCGGCACGAAGCCTGAGGTGAGGCTATGATTAAATATGACACTTAAGTGAGGTGCCAGTTCATTTTTTAGCTCATATAAGTACACAGCCCGGGATGTCATCCGGTCCCATGGATGCTGTATTCTTAGCTTTGGAGAGTGCAGTTTCTACCTGTGTGGCCCTGATTACCGGAATTTGGCAATCTTTTGGTATTGAGATGGGCTCTTTATGGTGTGAGAGGGGGGTGAAGTTGGCACTAAATCATCTGCCAGGTTATTGGCAATATCCTTGGGATCAGTACATTTAATGCCATTCTGTTGTAGCTCAGAGCAGATCTGAGCATTGCCATTTAGATTCTTGACATAACTATAGATTGCCTTGTGGTTGTCTTTGGAATCTTCAGCAATTTTATTTTCGTAACTTGCTTTGGAGGATTTTATGAGGGATCTCAGCTTCTTACTGATGCTGGTAAGGGAGTTTTTTGCATCCTGGGATTTTCCTCTTTTCTGCAACAGTTTCTTCCTTCTTTTGTATAGTTTGTTTATGGCAGGGGACCACCAGATTGGCTTCCTTTTTTTGGAGGAGAGTGTCTTGGTTCTATTTGGGATGGCACGATTCATGCACGAGTGGATATGCTCGTACAATGCCTTAGTGTAGGATCCAGCAGTCGAACTTTCAGCTCCCCTCTGCATGGGTGTAATGAAATTTGTCACTTTTGACTTAAGTAGCATGAAGTTGGCTTTGGAGAAGTTTTTTTTACAGAGGTTTCCTTACTGGGGTAGTAAGGTTAAATAGTATTCCTATGTCATAGGTTATTGTATTATGTAAGGCTGAGGTATAATTTAGTTTCCTGAGTAGTAAGAACTAATGCCTGAAAGTTGATAGTTTTGTTATTTGAAGTCAGAAAAAGCATAGTATGCTTACTGTTCGTAATAAATGATGTACAGGTAGTCATATTTTCTGTAGGATACAGATTATTCAGGAGCAGAGCAATGACACAGCCACTTACTAGATAAGAGAGTTTTAAGTATTTTTTTAAATTGGTACAGGGTAGGGGTGGATATAATATCCTGTGGTAGTCTATTCCAGATTTTGCCTATGTAATTTGAGAAGAGGGAATCTCCACTTAGGCATTTGGGTGTACTGGGCTTAATGAGGGGGTTTGTTGGTGGAGCGTAGAGCTCTGGCAGTGGATGGTAGTAATATTTGTTTCAGGGCAGGTGTTTTCTCAGGATCGTAGAAGATTTTATGGGCTGTAGGTAGCTGGTTAAAGTCAAGGCGCTTGGGGAGTTCCAGCCAGTTGAGTTGTTTGACTGCTATACAGTGATGTGATCGGCATATCTGGAGATTTTATTGTAACAGGTTTCTAATTTTGCCAATTCAGAATTTCGTAGGTTTAAGAGTATTGGAGATCCATAGAGCAGTAAAGAGATCAAGTGGGTTTGGCCAATAGTAGTTTCAGTGTTATCCATGAAGAAATGTTTATTCATATACAGTGTTCCAAGTTTTTTTATGTACTTTTTGTTTTACTGTTTGGGATTTGTGGATGTCAAATCTCATGCTGCAATCAATTTCAACTCCTAGACATTTAGTGTGATGTGATGGGGTGATGATGGTAGTATTTAATGAAACCATGCTAAATGTGGTCATGGGTATGACTGTTCTAGTGCGATAGAATATCATGAGTTTGTTTTTTGGGGGGGGATTCAGAATTAATAGGGAATTTGTTAGCCATTTTTCTACTCCTAGGAAGTATTGTCGAGTTTGTGTTTGAAGTTCCTGTAAGTTGGTAGCAGCACATATAACTGAGGAGTCATCTGCATATTGGATGAAGGAGGCTCCAAACACACTGGTTATGCCCCTGTAGTAAGCCTGACTAACCATTTCCCGTTACTAAGTATAGCTCCCTAAATTTCAAATTCCTACTTTTCTCACTTAAATTACTAACACTCCTAATGCATTTGTTACATACTAATTCCTAGTAAGATAGACTAACTGATACTCCCAAATTTATATGCCAATAAACTCTCTCTAGTAGATTAATTACTCTTAATTAACTAACTTCTTTTTCTATCTTATTAATACTGGTTGTACAGCATACTTTCTATCTCTAAGCACAAGTCCTTGTTGTATTTTTATTAAAACCTTTTCTGTTAATTTCTACTTTTAATTCTTTAAATTTTTAATTTTTAATGTTGTAATTTCTATAATTGCCGGAGCTTTTCTCCCCGGGCCTCTACTGAAAATGGAAATATATCCAGTTAGACTAGCCCGGTTAACAAATGTAAAATAAAATAAATAAA
This sequence comes from Protopterus annectens, assembly GCF_019279795.1. NCBI lineage: Eukaryota > Metazoa > Chordata > Ceratodontiformes > Protopteridae > Protopterus > Protopterus annectens. The sequence continues at coordinate 325,543,555 of NC_056740.1, read as the reverse complement.
TAAATTGTGGGGTTGAGGTATGAAGGTTGTTTGTAAATAATGAGAAGAGTATGGGTCCTAGTATTGAGCCTTGTGGGACTCCGTGGGTCACTGGGAGTAGTGGTGAGAGTGTTTGATGCCAGCGTACTGCTTGCTGGCACCCAGATAGATAATCCTGGAACCAGGCATGGGTAGACTGACATAAGTTTAATTCTGCAAGGACATTTAGTAGTTTATTATGCGAGACCATATCAAGGCTTTGGATAGGTCTAGGAAGACAGAAGATATGAACTTCTTGTTGTTTCTATGTTGGTTGACAGTATTCTTAAATGACATTAGTGCGGTCTTAAGTACTGTGATATGGTCGAAAACCATGCTGAGTATTGGTTAAGTAGTTCATTAGTATGCAGGAAATCCGATTTGTTTGTGAACGATTCTCTCAAGTATTTTTTATTCAGAGGTGATAAGATTGCATTTGGGTGGTGGTTAGATAGCTCAGGTGATATGCCACCTTTATGAAGTGGTATGATGCAAGAGGTTTTCCAGATGGAAAGAACTAGGTGTTCAGCTATGGATCTACTAATAAGAATAGCTACTGAGTAGGCAGTACCCTCAGCAGTTAGTTTTAGGAAGTCAGCAGGTAGGTTGTCTGCAGCTAGTGCATCTGATTTTAATTTTGTTAGGTGTTTTTTTGACTGTTTCAGTAGAAACAGGTTAGTAGTAGCTGTGACAGGAGAGGGTGTGATTATTGGACAGTGCTAGGATAGTTTCTGTAAAGTATTTATTTAAATTGGGTAGCAATATTTTCCATGTTATTATTAGTAGTGACGGGGTGTACTGACTTTGCCTTGCTGCAGTATCCTGTTTATAGCTCTCCAGAATTTTTGTGGTTACTGAGGTGTTTAGTTTGTATATCGGAATAATAATTTATTTTGTTTAGCTTAATTAGCCTCTTTGTTTTATTTCCGGGTTCCCTGTAGGCTGTAATGCAGATTGCAATCTAGTTTTGTACAGGTTTTTCCAGGCCTTGTCTCTTATTTTTAGTAGCAACCTAGTTTCTTTGTTTAGCCATGGGGCATAGTAAACTCTAACTTGAATAGTTCTGGTAGAGGCTTGTGTATTTAGGATGGTCAGAAAGGTAGCATTAAAATAATCTACTGCTTCTTCAAGGGGTAGTAGTTTAAGTGGTGACCAGTTACAGTGTTTCAGGATGTTTACAAGGTCATTGGGGTTAAGATATTTTTTTGTTTATTTGTTGGTATACAGTTTGTTTTACTGAGTTAGTTTGTTGTCTAAGTAGCTAGGTTGGGAAACGGTCGCTAAGGCTGTCTTGGCAGACAGCCAGCATGCAAAGAAAGGTCAGGTCTATTGGTTAAGATCCAGTCGAGAGTGGAGTGTTTACTGGTTGGTTTATTTATCCTGGTGGGTGTTTGTATGAGTTGTGTGAAGCTACGTAGAATGATGCCGTTTTTGGGATTATAGGAATTGCAGTCTGACCAGTCTACATTAAAGTCGCCCATGATTATAGATTCCTGAGATAATGATTTTGTGGTCCAGTGCAATATATTTTCTAAGGTTTGGATATTATCCCCTGGTGGTATATAGATGCCTATTATGTTTATATGTTTTTGGAGTTGACGTTAAGTTTGGTAAGTAGTACTTCTGCATCTAGAGCTTCTAAGGAGAGGTGATTTTTGAAGAGTATTGCCACATCTCCTCTTTTACTTAACTTCTCATGGCATGTGATATTATAGCCTGGTGGGAAATCTTCATTATTAGAGGTCTCTGACTTTAGCCATGTTTTGGTCATACGTACAATGTCAGGAGAGCATAAAGAGAGAGGTTGGCATGCAGCTCATAGGTTTTGTTATTTATACTTATATTAATATTAAAGAGTAGGATATCTGTTTTGTTTCTAGGTGGAATGATTGTTGGTTGAGAGTGGATGTTATTTTGTGAGGTCGAGTTGCTCAGGCTAGTGACTGGACCAGGGTTTGGGTGTATGTCCCCACTACGTGTTAATTTAGATGCTATATTTACCAGAGCTTTTAGTAGTTTCACTATGAACTTATTGTATTTCAAGGAGATGTTAGGGTGAGGGAGTTTGGTGTGGTTTGTATACTGGAAGGTTTTAATGTTAAAGATAGAGGGAGTTATAGGAATGTTGATTGGTTTTAGTTTTAGTGGGTAGATGTTGGAGTACAGTGGGACGAGGATATGCTCACCTAGTTTGGTGTGATAAGAGGAGCTGTGTGTTGCTAGTTAGTGAGAGTGTGTGTATGTATAGCTGGTGCTTGAAATGTAGCAGAGATTGACACAGCACCATTTTCCTTGATATAGGTGGCTTTTTTTGATTGGACATTTTAGCCAATTTGTTTTTATATTTGTTGTGGGAGATGGGTTGAGAGTTTTAACTGGCCAGTGATGGTACATAAGGTGCAATGCTGGGATTGGCTGTCCAGGCTAGGGGAAGTGGCTAGAGTAGTGCAAGTTTAAGGAGAGTAGGGGTGGGTAGGAATGGGGGTAGGGTAAGGGAGCAGAGTGAGCCCGAGCATAGTGAGGGCAAACAGAGCAGGTTGGACCAGGAATGGCACAATATGTGAAAAACAAAAAACATCAGGTGAGTGCAGAGACTGGAGTCTGCAATGGGCTATGTTTAGTTGCAATCAAGCTTAGTGTATATAGTACCAATATCGACTTAAAGTACAGTTGTGTACACTTACCATAAATGTAGATGTTCGAGTGTATTCACTGTTGCAGTCATTACATTTGGGTAATCTGCTGGCAGGTTGCCCTCAGTCAGCCTGAATAACAAAGTCTTGGGACATGCGTCGGTTGCTGTCTCCTCTTCCATTAAGTCAGGTCGTCAGGGGTATAAAACATGCAGCCGACGCCATTTTATTCAGTTTTTCTTGCCCCAGATGTCAGGTGCTCCCCAAATGGGGAGCAAAAAAAAAAAAAAAAAAAAAAAATATATATATATATATATATATATATATATATATATATATATATATATATATATATAAACAAACAGTAAACATATATAAATGCACTTTTAGAAACAAACCTTACCTTCATCTAAAAGCAAATACACCACAACGGCTTTTGTGTATAGTGAAGGAAAGAAAAGGTATAGAAAGGGGGATGGCGGGTGGGTAACCCGGACAGCAACAGTGAATACACTTGAACATCTACATAAGTACACACAACTGTACTATGTTCTTTGTGTTTCACTTTTGCAGTCACTACATTTTGGTAGAATCCCAAAGGTATGGATGGGAGGATGGAAATAAACAGCATTAGGAGCGGTTATAAGGCCCTGCAGAACTGCAGTGGCAAAGCCTGCCCTGGATTTGGAGAAGAGAGGCAAATGATAATGCTTTGTGAGGTATGAACAGAGCTTCAAGTAGCAGCTTCTAGAATGTCTTTGGTTGGAACCCCTCTGAGAAAAGCTGCTGAAGTAGAGGCAGCCCTGGTGGAATGTGATCTGATCCCCTTGGGCACAGGTTTACCATGGTGCAAGTAGCAGAAACGAATGCAGTGGCTTATCCACTTAGAAACAGTCTGCTTTGATACAGCCTTCCCCTCTGACCCTGCAGCTAATGCTACCAGTAGTTGCTCAGACTTTCTTAGAGATTTGGTATTGTTTAAGTAGAATCTTAGTTGTCTGTGTACATCCAATGAATGCAGAATCTGCTCCCCCTTGTTCTGTGGATTTGGGTAAAATGTTGGCATGTGAATGGTCTAGTTAACAGCCACACTGGATACCACCTTAGGCATAAAAGAAGGATTGGTCCTGAGGGACACTCTGTCCGGGTAAAATATAATAAAAGGCTCTACTGCCATGAGAGCCTGTAGTTCTGAAACCCTTCTTGCTGAAGTGACTGCCAAGAGAAGAGCTGTTCTCCAAGATAGAAATGTTATATCTGCAGTAGCTGCTGGTTCAAAAGGAGGCAGGGTGAGTTTTTCCAGCACAAAATTGAGCTCCCCCATGCAGGAGTTTGTGATCTTCTGGGAGGCCTTAAATTTTTGGCCCCTCTAAGATACTGTTTAAGCAGAGGATGAGAAAAGAGGGGAGGCTCTGTGTTGTAATGAGCCGAGATGGCAGAGGCATGGATTTTTATTGAAGAAAAAGATAGGCCCTTGTCAAGCATCTCAGTCAAATATTGTAAAACCTGGGGAATATCGGGCTTTGCTGTGTCTGTTCCTTGTGCTTGGTTCCAAGCACAGAATCTCTTCCATTTATCAGCATAAAATTTTCTAGTACTAGGCCTTCTGGCTTCCAAAATTACATCCATTACAGATTTACTGAGAGGTGTTGTTTGAATAATTAGTTGATCAGCCATGCTGCAAGATTCAGGAGTTTGGAGCAGAGTGTGCAGAATTTGATAGTTCTGCTGAGACAGTAGATGAGTTATTTGAGGCAAGTACCATGAAGGAAGCTGAGACATATTCCTTAGAAGTGGTACCAGTGCTGGCGAGGCCAGTCCGGAGCAACTAGGATCATTTTTGCTTTTTCCTGTCTGACTTTTAGTAAGACCTTGGAGAATACAGGCATTGGGGAAAAGGCATAGACTGACAGGTTTTTCCAGCTGAAGGATAGGGCATCCACTTTCCATGCTGTTTTGTGATGAGTTCTTGTGCAGAATTTGTCCAACTGATAATTTTGGGGAGAGGCAAATAGATCTATATCTGGACTCCCCCATTTCTGTGTTAACATGCTGAAGATTTGTGGAGCCAGTTTCCATTCGTGCGGGTCCATACAATTTCTACTTAGGTCGTCTGTCAGAGTATTTTGCTTTTCTGGCAGGAATTGAGCTTGAAGATGTATTTGGTAAGTCAAGGCTGTGATCCACAAGGCCATGGCTAGTCTGCAATGGGGGTAGGAATGTGTACCCCCTGCTTGTTTATGTACCACATAACTGTGGTGTTGTCTGTCTTTATCAGTAGTTGTCCTGGATGAAGTAAGTCCTTTAAGGCTGTCAGAGCATTCTGAACAGCTAGCATTTCTTTCTGGTTGATATGCAGATGCATTTGGTTTGGGATCCATTTTCCCTGAATGCATCTCCCTGCCAGGTGGACCCCCCAAGCATAGTCTGATATGTCTGCAGTTAGGGTTTGGGTGGCGGGGTAGAGTGAATGACAGTCCCTTGTTTTGCTGACATGTCTCTGCCCACCAAAGAAACTCCTGTTGTAGGCAGGGAATGAGAGGAATCAATGTTTCCAGACTGTGACAATGTTGACTCCATAAACGTTTTAGGTACCACTGAAGTTTCCTCATATGCAGTCTCGCATATGGAATTAGTAGAATGCAGGATGCCATGAACCCCAAAGCCTGCAGAATTTTTCTTGCAGATAACTGGGTTTTTGTTGCCATTTGTTTGATGTATGTTGTCAGTTGCCTTGTTTCTGGTGTGAGGTAAGCCATCTGGGCAGTTGTATTCAAGCTTGCACTCAGGAATGTAATTATTTGAGAGGGTACCAGTTGTGATTTCTTTTCGTTTATGGTGTACCCTAGGCATGCCAGAAGCCTTTTTACAAACGCCAGATGTTGAAGAAGAGTGTCCTTGTCCTCTGCTTGAATGAGACAGTTGTCCAGATAAGGATAAATGTGAATGCTTCTTTGTCTGCAGATGCAATTACTGGTGCCAGGCACTTTGTAAAGACCCTGGGCGCAGTGGATAAGCCAAAGGGCAGTGCAGAGAATTGGTAATGCAAAAAACCTGCTTTGAAGCGGAGGTATCGTCTGCAGGATTCCATTATTGGGATATGCAGGTATGCCTCAAGTCTAGAGTTACTAACCAAGCATTCCTGCCTAGTATAGGCAGTAGCAAAAGTCAGCATTTTGAATTTTGCAATGTCCAGGAACATGTTAAAAATCGATAAGTCCAGTATTGGACGCCATGAATCGTCTTTTCTGGATACCAGGAAAAGTCTTGAATAAGAACCTTGTCCTTTTTCCTTTTCTGGTACCGGTTGAATAGCCCCCATATCCATGAGGGACATGACTTGTTTCTGGGCCTCTGCCCACTGGTTTTGTGGCAGATCCGGCCATCTGTTTGGAATTGGCAAAGTATGGAAATGAAATCTGTACCCCTGGGATACTATGTTTAATACCCGCTTGTCCTGGGTAATTAACTGCCAATTTTGAGCATGAGGTGCTAGTTTTCCCACTAAGGGGGCTGCCAAAAGATAAGTGCTTGGTGATGGCAGAGGAACGTCACTGAGACTGCTTACTGTAGGGTTGTGCTTTGTTTCCTCCAGATTTGGAGGTGGAGGCACCCCATTGCTTTGACCTGTAAGAACCCTGTGACTTGTATCTGGAGCCTTTTGAGCGCCTGGATTTGCCCTGAGTGGCTCTGTTGGACACAGGAAAGGACCAATTTTTAGTAGGCCATTGTCTACTGAACTTGGGTGGCTGCACTTGCAAGAAATCTTTTACAGTTTGCATAGATTTAGCTTTGTCTTCCATTTTCTTTAAAACCTCTTCTGCCTTATTACCAAACAGAGTATCATGCTGCAAAGGGGCATCCAACAATTTAGCTTTAACATGATCAGGCAGATTTTGCTCCTTGAGCCAGGCATGCCTTCTAATCACAGATCCAGTAACGGCGGCCCTACAAGAGGCCTCCAAGGAATCAAAACCACATTGCAAAGTATGCTTTCCAACTTGCTCTGCTGAATACAATAATTCATGTAACTCTATTTTCCACACAATCAGAAATCATCATTATCTGCTTCAGTAAAGCCCACAACATGCTGTTGATATTTAAGCATATGAAACTGGCAGTTTAAAGCCCTGATTGCCAAGGTTGCAGACGTATAAACCTTCTTACCCCCATCTATCCAGTGCCCTAGAATCTCTATCAGAAGGGGTAGGATTCTTGGCTGTACAGGCCTTTACACCCTTGGGACCCTGAGAAATAGTTTCAGGATCAGCAGCAGGATTTTTGAAAATAAATTTGTGGGAGTCAGGAACCCTGTAATATCTGTCTGGCTTACTAGGAACCGGAGGCAGAGAATCAGGAGCCTTGCTTGATTCTGAGTACACATTATCAGCAATGTCTAATACAGCAGGTATTGCCAAAGGCCTATGCTGAGGAAGAAGGAAATCCCTAAGCCTCTTCTTTGATTCAGAGAAGTCCTGACTCTCCCAGTGAAAATGTTCCCTTAAAGTATGCAAAGTCTCTCCAAAAGAGTAATCCTCAGGAGGAGATGCAGATGGGATGGATTCCTCTGCATCAGAATCCTGATAGGATGTAATAGAAAATTCCTGATCAGAAGAGGAATCAGAAGAAATGGAAACCTGATCTGAGGATTCATAATCAGTGCCTTGCCTAGGCCTCTTAGCAGGGGTGGTTGGGAACCCCTGATCAAGGTAATTAAATCTTCAGCCATTTTGATCATCTGTTTTTTAGGCATAGGGGCCTGAGCACGTGGCTCATGCATCGTTTTTTTTAGACACAGAAGTTGTTTTTGACCTTGTTTTTGTTGCTGGCATCGGTTTAATATAAAAATGTTGAGGCCTGAAAACACCCTTAGAAGCTGGTGCCTGCTCAGCGGCTCCGGACCCATCTAAGGGAGAGACATCTACGGGTTCAATACTCTGAGAACCTCGCGGCATACCAGACTCCGAATTAGTCTCGGGTAGAGGCCTGCGACTCAAAAGTAGCGGGTATCTGGGGCTGCGAAAGTGCCTCACTGAGTACTGGCGAACCGGCAACTGGCTTAGGAGAAGCTTTGTCATTGGTTTTGGACCTTGACGGTCTGTCTCTGTCTTTTTCTTTGCGTTTTTTGTGAACTCTGGTAGTCGGATTGCTAACAGACGACATTTCAGGATAATTAAATCTTGAACCAAAATATTTAGAAGCAAAAATATACCGATGCTTAATAGTGCATTGGTTAAATCTAGCACAAAACTGACAGCAAGGCACGTTGTGATCTGAGCCTAGACAAGGAATACAGTGCAAATGAAAATCCTTATGAGGTATTTGCTTCCCACAAGTAATGCAATTATTAACTTTTACTGACATCGGTAAGGAACAAGAAAAAGTTTCCCCAACGGGGTACTTAGCTTTGGTTTGAAGACTTTGGTTCTGAAATTCGAATACGAAAATTTCAGGAGTCGGCCGACCGGCACTTGCGACCTGCTTCTGCTTCAGGCACCGCGAGGCAAGAAAGATTGAATAAAATGGTGTCAGCTGCATGTTTTATACCCCTGACGACCTGACGTCAAGGAAGAGGAGACAGCAACCAACGCAGGACCCAAGACTTTGTTATTCAGGCCGACTGAGGGCAACCTGCCAGCAGATTGCCCAAATGTAATGACTGCAACAGTGAAACACGAAGAACATCGGCTATTAGGTTAGGTAACTCTTACAGTTGTTAGAGCCATTTAACTTGGGCTAGCTGTAATAAGAAAAAAGGTGGGGAAAGATAACTTGGCTAACACAGGTCTTGTTTCTGGTGATGTACAAGCACCTTTGAGGGACAGTAGTACAAATAACTTTTGATAAAGTATTCCAGATACAAATTTAGCTGGCCTTCAGTAGTGATAGCGATGTTGAATTGTATAGATATGCACCTCACTTGCCTGTAGTCTTACTCATGTTATGGATAATGGATACACCTGGAACACCACCACCTATTTAACCAACTGTTGAAGCCAATTATCTTTTCTTTGTATCCAGCCCTCATCTGAGGTGAAGGAAGGATTCCACTTGAGACTACTGCCTTACCCTAAACTTGTAACATGCATGGAAAGTTCTGACATGTCTTTCTGCATATTACTCAGGCTTTTATGTCTCAAGTCATTCACTTCCACATGTATTCCTAACCATGTTACAGTCATATTTGTCAGGAATTAGGGTCCCTAGGGACTTTATAAGGTCAAAATCCTGGCAAGTTAAACATAACTCACTGTAATCCTCTCCCTGTCCAATGTTGCAAGTAATGAATCAGCATTCCTGGCCAAAGGCCAGCACAGACACTTAAAAGCACAATTATAACTTATTTACTTGTCAAAAGATTAGCACTCAATATCCCCTCAATAACTAATACGAAGATAAACGTCTTGTACATGGTACAGCAACCTATGACGCTGAAGGAAAACAAGTACGTTAATAGACTATGCCAACAAAACCAAACAAACCATTGTTGACTGAAAGCTTGGATGCCAAAACAGTGTTAGACAAGGGTCGCTGGGAGTATTTTAAGTACTAAGAGTAAGTGATTTCTCTGACAGCTAAGTGCATTTAATAAATTATATGTATTACAATGCCACAGCAAAAATAAATATGGGAAATACACTTACAAAACACTTTCTTATGTTAAGCAGACACTAAATCTGGTTGTCCCCCTTTCCCCTCTTTTATTCACTAATAGACTGACACACATACAAGTAAGGGGTTGTAAGATGCAGTTACTTACAATCTGGTACTGTAAATGGATGACTTGCTTCTTTATCTGACAAATTATGAATGAGATTTGGAAGTAATTCAGGAATTTTCAATATGGCAAAACTGGCAGATTTATGATAAGCACACAGTCACTCCAATCAGTAAGTTTACTTCTGGCACACAACTGTTACCTTTAAAACTAGGCAGCATTTTAAATATCTTTACGGGAAACAGAAGACTACTTGGTCTAGATACAACTCTCAGAAACTGGGCAGTGCAGTGCTTTGCCACTAGTATTATGTATATCACAGGTTTACCTGTCCTTCCACTCAGATGAGTTTTTTGGTAAACTAAAAAATACTTTTTAACTTTGCCAGAAGCAGAAGGATTGAGTCACTGACTTTTGAGCCACACTGCACAGGAGCTAGGCTTAAAATGTAACAAGGCTACTGGATCCAAACCACCACTCTACACGGAAAGTCAGCCTAATAAAATTATTGGGAGGGATCAAAGGGAAGGAATAATTTATTAAAGGGCAGAAGATGGGCAAAGAGAAGTTGGTGGAGCTAAAAAAATTGACAGTTGATAAAAAAAAAAAAAACAGCTAAAAAGGAATACACATTAACTTATTTGAATAAGATGGCTCCAACAGACATGTACAAGGATGGGGGCAGCAAGCATCAGAAACTTGAAGCTTTGCAGGATATTAATGTACTAACAACACAGTGATATGAATATAGACTATGACAAACAAAACAGTACAATAATTAATAAATAAAACTCAAGACTGATACAGTACACAGTCCAACATGATGAACAGCTGAAATGGATCCTTTGGTGGTTACAAAACAGACAAGAACATCTGGGTAAAAAGGGAATCATAAGTAAGCTATATAAAATGTTAAACTAAGTAGTCAGAAAAGAGAAACATAAGTTTAGATTTATTTGGTAGACAGAGTAAACATCAATATAAAAGAGGGAGAAATTCTGAATTTTTACTTGGAAAAGCCTCTAAATATTTTACATTCCTGCAAATCTCTCCAGAATGTACCAGTGCTGTATTCATTTGCTAGAGATGTAATACTTCTTTAATGGGGGAAATGGAGGATATTATATACATATTATATGTCCCAAATTATGACATTAGGGGAAAATACAGAACCTGTATAATATTATACTTGGGTGAAAAGTGGCAACAACAGCATCTCTATGATTGATATAAAATAGAGGTAACAAAAAAAAGAGTTTTGTTGGATGTGATATTTCTAGCTATGAAGAAAGCAAACATCAGAAAGTGAAAAAGGAAAGGAATCACAGATGCAAGAAAAAGTCAAGCAAATTAAGGTGATAAATGAACTGGAACTTTTGTTATTACATGTCAAAACAGAAGAAAAAGAAATGATGAAATGGATGCCTTGTGCACTTGTAGGTAGAAGGAACAATGAGTTGTGAGTAATAACTAAAGTTACTTTTTTTCTACATTAACTTCTAAAGTTTTGTTATAGTACAAAATCTTTATGGTAAACGGTGCAAATCGGTAAAAAAGTATAATGCTTTCCAAATGAGTATTTCTTTGGATAGATGTTGATTTTAATGCTGATTGTAAATTGACTGCATCACTAAAACTGTCAAAGTTAAAAATGACTAAGTACAATATGAGGAAATTTCCATTTCTTGTTCACAAAGGAGATGAAAATTAAGAGCTACAGAAATGGCCAGGCAACTCTAAAAAAAAATCTGTCTAAAACATGGAAGAAGAGCTGCAATCTGTGCCAAGATCCACATCACAAAAATGTATAATATCTATTAGTACAGAATTGCTAATTGCACTGAATAAAGTTAAGCACTTCTCAGGCAATTCCAGCAACTAGGAACCCAAACTACTAACAGAACAGAACTTGTGATGTATTTAACTGGCTGATCCAGCAAACCTTCTTAAGGATTATTTTACTGGTACCTGCTCTTTTCCTTTCATCATACAAATGATGCTTTACATCTATTATTTTTAAAAAGGGTACCACTTTTTACTGATAAACCACTAATGTACCTCAATTTTTCTCTAGTCATGTATCTGATGCCTTCCATTTGTAACTCTACCACCATTAATCACTTCCTAAAATGACCATTTCCTCTAAGCCAAAACATTAAAATACACTTCGTCTTAATCCACAAACAAAACATTGAGAAGTTATGAACAAGTTTTTCCTTTTGTACAAGGTTAACCTCTACTGTTAACACCTGCAGTCTAGATTCAGGATTGGCTTATACACCATTACTACAATGCTTTTTAAAATTACCAAATATCATCTAATGTGGGCAAAGATGATCTTTACTTTTATCTATTTAAATTTGTTTTCCAAGTTACAGTGCAAAAGGCTTTATTCTACGCTTTTGTCTCGCTCACTTCATCAGAACAACTCTTACAAAAACTAAAACCATTATAAACATTGTCCAATAACAAAGCATAATCAATTAACACCAATTAATCAATATACTTAAATAACACTATGTGCAAATCAAGCAGGGTCTTACATAAATCTAATGTAATTTGTATCGACCCATCTAGTCATTAAGATTGACCATAACAAGAACCAAAGTAGTACTTTGCCATGCAGCGGCAAATTATACTATAGGCTAAGAATATACTGTTAGGAATCTATCCTGTTATCACTAATGTGAAGTTAGTTTAGCAGCACTCCAATGCAAAATTATCATGTGACAATCTGATTGATTGCTATTCAACAACTGCAAATGTGAATGCAGAATTAGTTTGAATACCTGATGATGAAAGCTTGTGTGTGCACGTGTAATAAATTTACATGCGATTTATCAGTATGCCAATTTATTCTGACACTAACAATGACTACCTTATAACATCTTTCAGCTAATACATAACACAATGTGTAACAATCAGATTTGAGGATGACAGGAAACATATCAATGCCTCCTCTTCCAAAGTATGAATAAACTCCCCTACTAATAAAAGGGAAGTGTTACTCTATCATTTTCATCGACAAATGATTTAATCTGAAAACCTGCCCCTGCTAAATAACAGACTATCAATGATTTTTATTACCCACAAAGATAACAAAAGTGGTTCCTGATGATTAACTGGCTGTCAGTCTGGTATCAACACTGAAAGATTGCTGCCAAATATAGACTTAGCTGTCTGTAGCTCTTCAATGGCTGACAACTGAAATCAGTACACCTTTCCAATCTTTATGGCATCTCTGCACAATTAGTCTGAGCAAGCCAACTCCTGCCACTGAGTTAATGTGTCAAGATCTTGTAAAGTCTGATTTGGCTCTACTGCCATGGCTCTTTTAGCCTGCATACTTGCTTCTGCTACCTCAAACAATCCAATGTCACTAATTGCTTTCTTTTACTTATGCATGAGTAATACCAATTACTTTGTAACACATCACACTTTTATGTTTAATTCAGTGTCTTCTTGCTGTTACCTTTGATAACTGGCAATTGTTTATATTAGAACACACCAGGATGTGCAGTAGCAAGCACCGCCCTTGGTGTGACTTGGGCTGACCTTACAATATCAGTCTTCTTATTTTTCAAGAAATGTTCACGTGAACAATTTTTTTTTAAGAAAACGAAATAAAATGCAGATTAACATCCATCAGTTGGCTTAACCCCCCCGCCCCAACACCCCACAAAAGCACTGTAAGGCACATAAAACTATTTAAAGCAGGGAGTGCAGTGGATCAGCAGTCCCCTTACTGGATGTGTATGTCTGTCCTTCACCGATATTAAGTCACTAATGCCCATTACAGTTTCAATTTTTTATATTTTAACCATCTTAAATGTTTTAATATTTCAAAAAGTAAAGAATTGCAATAAAAACAATTACAAAAAAATGCTAGACACTTAACTGACAGATCCCCTCAGTATGTCACTCAAGTCATCACCGCCCACATCTGCACAAAGTATGATGGTGTGTCCAAAAATTAACAGTCACCTGATAACTTTCTTCACAATTTTCTCAGTTTCTCTCTTACAGCTTGAAACCCTGTGCTGTGATACGGGCTATCTTCCCAACAGCTACCTAGTACTTCTAAGGAACCTCCCAACTGAAAGAATGCCCTATCGGTAGAACCCAACCTGGAATACCTAGAAGTGCTTCCTACTGCCTCATTGTGTAGGTGATAACCTACTGATTTTAAATGTAACTCTAACATATTATACGGTTTATCATATTCCTGTTGTTGGGCCAGCACACCCGTGGACCTACCCCGAGGCCATCCAACCCTCTCTCCCCCCTTTTTTTTCACAAACTTGTTCTGCGACTAGGTGTAGTTGCTTTGTTCTGCCACTAGAGAGCAGCAAAGTACACAGCTTGTAATCCCTGTATCTTACCTGTACTAAACTTTCTAGAGTTGCTGTATGAACCTATTTTCAGCTATCCAAGTTTAACTTTTTACATAGCTAACCCCACTGAAATTAAATTGCAGACTTTAACCTATAAGTCAGTCAGCAAGACAGAAGAGCAAGAAACTTACCTTATCTAAAGATTGCTGTTTTATTACTGCTTATTTCCTTCTCCCATAATAAGTAAGACAAAAAGGACTCCACCAGTATTTCACTGGAACTAGTGTCTCTAAGAAATGCCACATACCTACTAAAGTTTTGTAAATTACAGTCTCACTATAAAACTGATGACCTCAGCACCTTTTGGTGCTACCCACTCCGTTCGCCCTACGGGCTTACTCTGCTCCCCTACCCTACCCCCAATTCTCACCCACCCCCCCAGTGGTCCTAGAATTATACTTCCTAAGCCACACCCTCTCTCCTATCCAACCTATCCCAGACTCAATTAATTTACCTAAGCCACACCCATCCTTTTATAGTTTTCCAGTACTCTGACTCTTACAACCCCTACCTATACTACTTTCATCTGTCTCTCCACCCTTAGTATTTTCCTTCTTTACTACCCTACCTTAACTCGTCACTACCTAAACAACTTCTTTACCCACACAAGCTCTTCATCACTTCTACCCTACATTACCATTGTACAACTTCTTTATCCTTCCCATTTCTCTTTCATTACCTCCCTACCATATCTATATACTACTTAAAGAAAACTCCTCTACTTGTAGCATCACTCTTCTCAACTACCCTATCTTAACTTCTTATCTGATACTATTACATCCTAGCCCTACCTGGCACAAACAGTTTACATTTACTAAGTAATATGTCTACAATAACTAAAATTATCCTATCCTTGGTAATACTCTCAGCCACTCTTATACCTATCTTCACCACTACCTATCTCCTCACCTCTTTTGAAAAGGTGAATTGCTACTACCTCAACTACTCTCCTAAACAAACATCTATACATAACAATGCCCTTACCCATCCCCAAATAAATATCACCTCCACTTCTAGCTACTTGCTACCAAAATATCATCGACTTACACCCATGAAATTAAACTAGCCCACAATAAAAAAAATTAAAGTATCTACCTAGCCTTAATTCTTACCCTCTTTCTGTACTAAAATCACCCACCTTAAAAGATGGTGACATCCACCCTAACCCATCTCTCTACTTCACCTATTCTTAGTACCTCTCCCAACACCCTTATTACCCAGACCAGTCTCTCTAACTTTTTACTAATAGGTCATCTCAATATCCAGAGTATTAACAACAAAGTTGCCCATCTCCATGCCCTTCTAGATATTCACTCCTTTGATATCCTCTGTCTTACAGAAACCTGGTTAAAACCCACAACTAAGGATAATGAACTAATTCCCCCAGGATATAATATACTGAGACACGACAGAGTAAAATGCAAAGGAGGAGGAGTAGCCTTACTGTTCAGAAATGAACTACACGTCTCCTCTATACCTTATAACCCACCTGAAAATAGTAAAGTTGAACTCTTAATCACTAGACTTCAACTCAATCCCACCAAAGCACTTCATATAATCTGTATCTACCTACCCCCAGGTAATAACATTACTACAATAGAGGATACCCTATGTTGGATATCTACTACTTTCCCACAAGAAACTATTATTCTAGGAGATGTCAATACTGACTGGAATAGTATCAATACAGATAATGCTTCTTCTCATATTAATCAGCATGGCTTTAACCAAACTATCTCCACCACCACTAGAATTAACAAACCAAATAATAAAGAAACTATACTAGATTGGATACTAATCAATAAACAAGAACATACTTATAAAGTAGGGACCTTGCCTGATGATGTAAGTGATCACATGCTTACTTACATCATTAGACAAAAGAATGACATTACCAATGCCCCCAACTATAGGACTTCTCGAACCAAGAAAAACTTTCAGCCTGTATTATTTCAAATGGAACTTAGTGCCTGTGACTGGAACCCTCTAAAAACTCTCCCTCTTGAAGAAGCTGCTATATATTTCAATAACAAATTCTTAACAATCCTCGACAGGCATGCAATTAAACGATCTATTAGAACAAAATCCAAACCTGCCCCCTGGCTCTCAAAAGATACCAGACAAAAAATATTACTTAGAAATAAATCCTGGGCTAAGTGGAGAGCAACCAGAAATACCCCAGATCAACAAACCTTTAGACAGTTGAGAAATGCTACAAAAATGCTACAAAAAAGCTATTCTCTGACAAAAAAGCTACTACTGCAAGCTGCAGCAAATTCACCACAATAATCCACAAAAATTCTGGGCAAGAGTGAATAACCTGCTTCGTCCAGGCCACTCTAGCACTCCTTCCCCTCTAGGGTCAGAAAACAATACCTCCCATCAAAATGCCAATGCCTTTAACACTTTCTTCACAAACACCATACAAACTCTAGCCAATCAACTAGCTACAGACAACTCAGATCTACCCAACTCCTCACCTCATACTCAGCCAACATTCCAACTACAACCTATCCCTACCTCTTACATTCAAAAACTTGTCCACAAACTTAAGCCTTGCACCCCCTCTGCCGATAACGTACCATCTGAATACCTACAGCAAGCAGCTAAAGTAGTCGCCTATCCTATATCCATCCTGATAAACTGTACTATAACTGAAGGAACCATTCCAGATCTCTGGAAAATCTCCCACATTATTCCCTTACACAAAGGAGGTAACTCTAATGACTATTGTAACTACAGGCCTCCATTAGCCAAGATTATGGAAAAATTTATTCACCATCACCTAATGAACTATTTATTTATTTTTTTATTTTTATTTACATTTGTTGACCGGGCTAGTCTAGCTGGATACATATCCCTTTTCAGTAGAGGCCCGAGGAGAAAAGCTCCAACATAAGTAAATTAATACATTCAAAATATTCTAAAAAAAGATTAGTTTCACATTACAAAATAAGACATGAAAAAAAAAATAAATTGTGAATAATGTAACGTTTCATTAGAGTAGAAGTAAAAAATAAACAAGTCTTAATGCTTTAGTAGGGTTCATGTGAAGTCAATCAAAACTAAAACAATTGAACATTAGGAAACGTGTTATAGTGTTGTTCATAAGATATGGGAGGGTAATTGTTAAGGAAGCAAGAGAGTAGGAACCAGGGGAGGGGAGAGATGAAAAGTAGATTCAATCAGGCTTTGAGCAGGGGCAAAGCTAATGTATTTTAAGGTGGTCTCTAAGGTGTTTTTTAAAGATTAGAGAGGATGAGAGTGAGGTGAGTGTATTAGGAAGTTTGTTCCAGATTCTGCCCACAACATTGGAGAAGAGGGAATCGCCTGCTTGTTATTAGAAGGGTTGCTGGCAATAAGAAGTTTATTAGCTGAGCGTAGTGTTGAAAGATTTTTATAAGGGGAGATAAGATTAGTAAGGATGGGAGTATTAGAAGGATGGTGCAGGATTTTTTGTGCAATCACAAGTTGATTGTATTGTAGTTGGCTTTGTAGTTCTAACCATCTGAGTTGTTTAAGGTTAAGGCAGTGATGAGTTCTGTATGGAGAGCCAGTGGCAAATCTCGTTATGTTATTGTAGCTAGTTTCAAGTTTGGTGAGATTATGCTTTGATAGATTGGAGTAAATGGCAGAAGCATAGAAAAGGGTGGAAGTAAGGTGAGTCTGGGCTATGGATTTCTTAGCTAGAGGTGTAAGGAAGGGTTTTATTCTATACAGGGAGCCTAATTTTTTATTAACAGTTTTTATAATATTATTAACATGGGCATCGAAGGTGAGGTTATGGTCAATAGTTATGCCAAGTAGTTGAGCAGTAGAATCGGGGGAAATGCAGGTTCCATTGTCAGAGGTAATAGTGAAGTGGAACTGAGGAGATTTTATGGTGGGAGTAAAGAGTAGTAGCTTAGTTTTCTTAGGGTTAAGAAGAAGGCAGCGTTGTGTGAACCAGTTTTCAACTGTGTTAAACACATTTTGTGTAAGGGTGTGGAGAGAAGAAGAAGACTTGGCAGTACAGATAAGAGTAGAGTCATCAGCGTATTGTATATAGGTGGATTGTGGAAAAACAGTATGAAGATCATTAATAAAGATGGAGAAAAGAAGAGGGCCTAGGATAGAACCTTGAGGAACTCCAGTGCTTACTGGGAGGTATGTGGATAGATTATTATCCCAGAGTACTGCTTGTTGTCTGTTTTCCAGATATGATTTGAACCAAAGGATTGCTTGTGGGTCAAGAGATTGGGCTTTTAGCACATTGATAAGTAGGTTATGATTGACCATATCAAAGGCTTTGGAAAGGTCAATAAATAGAGCAGCTGAGAGACAGTTATTGTTACGATTCCTATTTATGCAATCAGTAAAAGTTAAAAGGGCAGAAGTAGTGCTATGAAAGGGCCTAAATCCATGTTGGCAGTTAGCAAGCAAGATGTTTTGGAGAAGGTACTGGAGTAGCTGATGGTGAATACATTTTTCCATAATTTTGGCTAGTGGGGAGAGTAGAGCAATAGGACGGTAGTTGGAGATTTCAGTAGATTTACCTCCTTTGTGCAAAGGGATTATATGTGAGAATTTCCAAATAGAGGGGATGTAGGCTTCAGAGATGGATCTGTTTATCAGGATAGAAACAGGGTATGCTATGGCTTTGGCTCCAATTTGAAGGTATTCTGCTGGGAGGCAATCAGCAGAGGGAGTGCAGGGTTTGAGTTTTTGAAGGAGTTTGCAGATAAAGGAGATGGGAACAGGTTGCAGATGAAGGGAGGGAAAGGGACTATTAGTGTGTTGTGTAGGAGTGGGGGACATGGGAACTAGAGTTTGAGTTAAAGTTTGAATAGTTTCAATGAAGTAATTGTTAAAGGCATTAGCTATTTGCAGAGGATTACTACTAGGAATAGAGCAGGGGGAAGGAGTTGTGGCATGTCCTGGTTTGAGAAGTTTATTAATGCCAGACCAGAATTTTTTAGGATTATTAGAGTGTGAATGTTGCAGGTGGGAGTAGTAGTTTTTTTTGTCTGAGATTATATCCTTTTTGACAGCATTTCTTAGTTGCTTAAAGTATAGATGATCTACAGAGCTTTTAGAGGTTCTCCATCTTGCCCATATTTTATTTCGTAGAAAATTTTTTTCTTTGGTCTGTTTTGTGAGCCATGGGGCTATTTTTGTCCTGATTCTGGAGGAGCGGAAAGGAGCATGGTTATTTAGAATATGAAGGAAAGTAGAATTGAAGTAAGAGATTGCTTCATCTAGATTAAGTAGTTTCAGAGATGACCAGTTACATGCATTTAGTTCATTAATAAAGTTCTCAGCATGGAAATGCTTTTTAGAACGATAGGTGACAAAATTGTCCTTTTTTGGGCTATATTTCTTTTGTTTAGTGATAAAGGTTAGAATGTGATCACTAATGTCGTCCGGGAGAGATCCTACCTTATAGGTATCTGGGTGACTATTTATAAGGATCCAGTCAAGAGTAGATTCTTTGCTACTTGGTTTGTGGATTCTAGTGGGGAAGTTTATTATTTGATTGAAACCAAATAGATTAATATGGGTGTTAGGGGTGGGGGAATTGCATAAGGTCCAGTCTATATTAAAATCGCCTAGGACAATTGTTTCTTGTGGTAAGTGGGTAAAAAGGCTGTTGAGAATGTTTTTTAGGGTGTTAATATTCCTTCCTGGAGGGATGTAAGAGCAGATAATATAGATTGCTTTAGAGCTATTCAATTGGAGTTTGATAGTAAGGGTCTCAGCATTGGTATTTGAGGGGAGTGATACATCATATAGTGAAACCAGAAGATCAGATTTGAACAAGATAGCTACACTGCCACCTTTTTTTGATGTACGGTCATATCTTAGTATATTATATCCAGGAGGGGTTATTTCTAGGTCATGAGTGGAAGGTTTTAGCCAAGTTTCAGTAAGGCAAAGGATATCAAATGGATAAACCTGAAGGAGAGCATGCAGTTGTCTAATTTTGTTGTTAATGCTACGAATGTTAAGATGTGCTATACTGAGAGAGTTCTGAATTATGAAAGAAGAGGTAGCATTATTAAATGATGGATTCTGTAGATTGGTATTTGGTAAGGGTGGACCAGGATTGGGATGAATATCTCCACCTGTTAAAATGTTTATGGTTACTTCACTACTTTACTTTACTTACTTCAACATAACATTCTAGCAAACTGTCAGCATGGCTTCAGGCCTTTTCATAGTACCACCTCAGCTCTCCTATCCTTCATCAACACCATTAATAATAACCGCAATAATAACACCCTCTTATCAGCACTCTTCCTCGACCTGTCTAAAGCCTTTGATATGGTTAACCATCTCTTACTCATAAACACTCTGTCATCCCTCTCTCGACGCCAAAGCAATTCTCTGGTTCAAGTCTTACCTTAGTAATAGACAGCAAGCAGTTCTTTGGGAGAATCAACTATCATCTCACCTTCCTATCTCCCTGGGAGTCCCTCAAGGCTCCATTCTTGGTCCTCTTCTTTTCTCATTATTCATCAATGACCTTCAAATAGCCATTCCTCAAACCACCTGTGTACAATATGCTGATGATTCTACTATCATATGCTCTGCCAACTCTATATCTGAACTTCAGTCTTTAACCCAGACAGCTTTCAACACAGTAGAGGCATGGTTCTCTAAATGGTGCCTTCTTTTGAACACCAAAAAGACCAAGCTACTACTGTTTACAACAAACAGTAAGTCCTCCCCCATTCAATCCAGTAATGGCACCCTTATATCCCTGGACTCTTCCACCAAACTATTAGGAATTACAATTGATGATAACCTCACCTTTGACAATCACATTAATAACACTATTAAATCTGTTAATAAAAAACTGGGCTCCCTATATAGGATAAAACCTTTCTTAACTCCAACAGCCAGAATGACTATTGCCCACTTCCATCTAATTTCAACTCTTCTGTATGCAGCACCCATACACACTAATCTAAAAAAAAATAATCTTACCAAACTAGCCAACTCCTATAATAGTATTGCTAGATTTGCCACTGGAAACCCATATAGAACTCACCACTGTCTTAACCTTCACCAACTAGACTGGCTGGAACTAAAAAACCTTCTGATACTTTCCCAACTTACCATCGTTCATAAGATTTTTTATCAACCTAACAATACTCCAATACTAAATAACCCTATAGCACCCTATAGGAATCTTGATTCCTTACGGTCCTCCAATAAACTTCTAGACAGTACCACCAAGTCTAACAACTTAGCTGGTGACTCACTGTTCTCAAATACCGTTGGAAAACAATGGAACCTCTTGCCATCTGACCTTACCTCAATTCCATCCCTTCCTCTCTTTAAAACAAAGTCTTAAGAAGCACCTTAAACCTCACTGGCTATGCCCTTGCTGTTACCCAGCTTGATCCTCTGGATTTCTCTTAGTCATCTCTTGACTTCCTACTTTCCTGCACTCTTTCCTGTCTACTCCTCTGAATTAGTAGCACCTATAAGTTATCTCTACTACTTAGGCACCAATTACATATCTTTTCTACTTGGCTATGAATGTATCCTGAAGGTAGTATTCCTGCCATTTTCTTTATACCTCTTCCTTTTTCTACTGTTACTGTCTAACCCTTTGGAAATAGTAACTGTCTGGAGTAAACTAGAATAACCAAGGATTTAAATGTATTCTAATAATGTCTTGGCGCTGCCCTAGATATTCATACTGTAAAATGATCTGTAGGTGTATGATGTATTTATTATAGTGTGTCACATAGACTTCCCAGAATTTAAACTGCAATACCTTTCTTGTTTATTATAAACTTTTTTTGTGTGGTGATGGTTGTTTATATGTGGAGCTTTTCTCCCCGGGCCTCTACTGAAAAAGGAAATATATCCAGCTGGACAAGCCCGGTCAACAAATGTAAAATAAAATAAATAAAATAAATAAATAAAAATAACTCCTTACAGAGTAGTTTCCGCACAAACTACACTAACATTTGATGTTGCCTTCCTTTACTATTTCACATGTACATGGGTACTACTGTACTGCTCTTTAGAATTTGTTTTAGCAGTTTATCAGAGTAAACGGACATGCAGTGTGATTGATGCTGCCATGTCTTATTCCTTTAGTTAAGTCCATTCTTCCTCCTTCCACTCATATTTATGTGCCAGTGTGTCTCTGTGTATCATCATCAACCACCACCCCTCCCTTTTCCCCATTTTCTACATGAGGTCAGGGTGTCTTGTCAACTGTTGCCATATCTCTATTAAATGCCATTCTCCTGTCTTCGATACCAACGCTGGACTGTCGCAGGTCTTCTGTCACACAATCCATCCACCAGTTTGGTGGATACCTTTGTTTCCTCTTGCCTTCTTCCTGTCCACCCCAAATCTTCTTCACCAGATTGTCTTCTGTTTTTTTCTACATGTGCCCAAACCACTGTAATCTGTTCTCTTTGACATTACATATAATAATAAAACCAAACTGTGATAACCAACGTAAACAAAGAATTGTACTAATAAAAAAAAGAAGTTATGTACTTACCATAATGTTCCATGTGAGTTGTTCATTTCGCCTTTATTCTTACACGTGGGTATGGAGCCGAGCCATTGGCTTCAAGTCGGCCGCTTTACTAGCTAAAGATCTCAGAGTAGCTTGAGGCCAGGCCCCTATCCCATGTCGGTCTCTGTCCTACCCCAGATCTAGTTTGCTGAACTCAGCAATAACAAATATAACTCAGTAAATACTCCAGCCAGAGGAAGAATCCCAGAACTAGACTACCAGACCCCCAAGTCTACCGTTCTTCAAGACCCTGGAGGGGGATAGTGGGTGGGAATGTAAGAATAAAGGCGAGATGAACATGGAACATGGAACGTTATGGTAAGTACATAACTTCTTTAAGTGAAGTTGTTCAAGCTCACCATTTATTCTTACAAGTGGGTAGCGTCCCAAGCACCCTAATCCTGGGTGGCTCACGGGAGTATATTCCTGAGGACAGTGGAATCAAAGGATGCCCTGTCCACTTTGTAATGAGTGATAAAAGTATGAGGCTTAGACCAAGTGGCAGCTGCACATATAGTGTCCAAAGGTTAACGAGCCATATAAGCCGAAGACGTGGAGACAGCTCTAGTTGAATGGGCCTTCACCCCATATTCTAATGTTTGGTTCGCTGAAGAGTAGACAAATTTAATGCAGTCAGTTAACCACTTAGAAAGGGTAACTTTAGAAATTGGTAATCCTTTCTTGGCGTCAGCATAAGATACAAAACGTTGGTCAGATCTTCTAAATTCCTTTTTCCTGTCCAAATAGTATCTCAATTGTCTGTGGACATCAAGATTATGCAACACGTATTCCAACTGATTAGAATGATTACGGAAAAAGGTTGGAAGTTCAATAGTTTGGTTCAGATTAGTCTCAGAACACACTTTTGGCAAGAATGAAGGATTAGTCCTCAGTGAAACCCTGTCCGGATGAAACACCAAATACGGTAGTTTGACAGAAAGGGCTTAAAGCTCAGATACCCTGCATGTTGAGGTAATGGCGACTAAGAAAATAGTCTTCTGGGAGAGAAACTTCAACTGACAGGATGATGAGGGTTCAAAGGGGGGAAGAATAATCCGGGACAGCACAAAATTTAGATTCCAGGGAGTAAAGGGCTGTCTAACAGGCGTCCTAAGATGAATGGTGCCCTTAAGGAAGGCCCGACATAATCTGTGAGACATTAAGTTAAAACCCTCGGCTCCAAGATGAAAATTCGAGATGGCAGCCAATTGGATTCTAATAGTGGCAGCTGCAGCACCTTCATGAAAAAGCTTAGAAATTCCAAGATACTAGCAATCGGGGCCACATAAGGATCAATGTTGTTTTGAGAAGCCCAAAAGGCAAATTGCTTCCATTTACTAACATACAACTTTCTGGTAGAAGCCTTATGCGAAGATACAATAATGTGCTGTACTTCTGAAGAAAAATTGTGTGACCTGGCTAGGAAGGGAATTGGAGCAACCAAGCTGTCATCCTAAGGGAATGATGAGAGGGATGAAGGGCCCCTAACGAATGTGTCAGTAGGTCTGGAACTGGGTCCAGTATCCAGGGTTCCTCCAGTTGATAGAGTCGGAGGAAGGGGAACCAAATCTGATGACGCCAAAGAGGGGCTATTAAGATTACAGTCCTTCCGAGGGCTTTGGCTTTCTGCAAGAACTTGGGAATCAGGGGTATAGGTGGAAAGGCATACAGGAGTCCCGGGGCCAATCATGCACGAGTGAGCCCCTTGGGCTGTCCCCTGGTGGGGGATTTAGGGCAAAGCAGCTTCTGCATTTGGCATTCATAGGGGATGCAAACAGGTCGCAGCAAGGCTGGCCCCATCTGCGGAAAATCTTCTCAGCAACTTCGTTTTTGAGAGACCACTCGTGTGGTAGCAGAATGGCTCTGCTCAATTTGTCCCCTATCGCATTGGATTTCCCCGGGATATGCGCTGCTACCAGAAAGCACCCAGTGGACACAGCCCACTGCCAAATTCTCAAGGCCTCTCGACACAGGGGATAAGACCTGGTTCCCCCTTGCTTGTTGATGTACCAGACTACCAACATGTTGTCCATCTGTATCGCAATCGTCCCTAGAGGCAGAGAGTCGTGAAAGTGCTGCAACGCCAAAAGCACTGCTCTCAGCTCCAGAGCATTGATGTGCAACTGTGACCATTTCCGACCAAGTGTCTTGGGCAGTTCTTCCTTGAAAAAGCCTCCCCCACCCTATCAGAGAAGCATCCGTAGTCACCGTGGCTGATGGCGGGGGGAGAACAAATGGTTGACCCACTGTAAGTTGCTGACAGGTCAACCACCAGCGAAGATCCTTCTTGCAAGAGTCCGTAATCATGATTAGGAATGACATGGGAAGTTGTTGGCATGACCACTGGGTGAATAGTAACCACTGAAGAATCCTCATGTACATTCGTCCCAAGGAACTGCTATGAGCGTAGCTGCCATGGTACCCAGGAGTTTCAGTACTTGATGGGCCGGTACCTTCCTTCTCTGCAGAATGTCTGAGATCTGGTTCCAGAGAGAAGATATTCTGTCCAGGGGCAATCATTGTGGTGGTGGTGGTAGTGTCTAGTTTTGCTCCGATAAAGGAGATACGCTGTGATGGCGACTACGTAGACTTTTCGAAACTGATTGTGATGCCTGAGAGCAGAGATTGAGTGTAAGATCCCTGGACAGAATTAGTTGATGCCTGGAAGCGGCAGTAAGGAGCCAGTCATCCAGATACGGAAACACTCAGAATCCTAGACGCCTCAAGTGAGCTGTAACCACTGCCATGCATTTGGTAAACACTCTGGAGGCTGTTGCGAGTCCAAAGGGCAGTGCTTGGAATTGGTAGTGACTGGCTCCCAGCCAGAAACACAAATGATCTCTGAATGGCCTGGCCATTTTGATGTGGTAGTACACATCCCTGAGATCTATAGAGCACATCCAATCGCCCACTCCGAGGAATGGGAGAATAGACTGAAGCATGACCATCCGGAACTTCTTCTTTACAAATGTGTCTAGTCTGCTGAGATCCAAGATGGGCCTCCAGTCCCCTGTCTTCTTTGGAACTAAAAAGAATCTGGAGTAAGTTCCGGATCCTATTTGTTCTTTTGGGACTGGCTGGATGACTCTCTTCCTGCAGCTTCTGAATTTCTATGGCTGCTTGATCCCTGAGACTGGGTGGAACGTCTGGGATTTTTTTGCCGACCGGCAGACTTTGCAGAAATGGGATGATATATCCTCTGGTAACTATGCTTTGTACCCAAGAATATGTTGCAATTCCTAGCCAGGCATCTGGATACAAAGCCAAGCGACCCCAGACTGCCTCCAGAGCAGGACAGTCAGGCCCTCCTCTCAGGAGCACTGATAGGGCTTGCCAAGGAACTGATCCCAGTCGCTCTGGTTCTGTGGACCCCCTCTGCCACCAGGGAGGCGTCTTCCATTATTGCCCCCTCCTCCGCCCCTAGAGGGGGGGTTCACTACGTGTGTTCTGGAAAGCTCCTTGGGACTTTCGGAACCACATTTTCCCACCTTTCTGCCCTTTGGTGTATGGTCTGGTAGGGGTGGAGAAACAGACTCCTACAGCAGACAGTGTCTTTCCCTCCCGCTCACACCTAGTGAGAGTCTCCTTGACTTTGGGCCCAAACAAATAACAGCCATCAAATGGGGTGTTGACAAAGGAAGACTTGAAGGCTTCCGCAAAGGAGCATAAGCACATCCAGGACCATC
Source organism: Protopterus annectens (assembly GCF_019279795.1). Taxonomy (NCBI): domain Eukaryota; kingdom Metazoa; phylum Chordata; order Ceratodontiformes; family Protopteridae; genus Protopterus; species Protopterus annectens. The sequence continues at coordinate 325,517,576 of NC_056740.1, read as the reverse complement.
TCCATAGAGCTATCGCTGCCTGACTCGAACCATCGGCTGCATAGGAAATGAGCCGCATGGACGAGGTCACAACAGAATTAAGGGTATTAAGTTGTGCTGTCACTTTGTCAGAGAGAGCTCCATCTGTATTACCCTGCAGAGTATCTCCAAGCTCTTTCAGGAGATCTCTTTGAAGATGGGTGAAATGAGTCAAATAGTTAAGCGATCGTATGGCAATTGTCGCAGAACTAAAGATGCGTTTCCCATATCTGTCCATCGTTCTAGAATCTCTATCAGGAGGAGGGACAGTGGAAGAGGTTTCTGACATCTCTTTCTTGGTGGCCACCGCCACCACCATGGCATAAACGTGGATTCCCTTAGTGAGGAACATCTTGTCTTGGGGGAAGGTGATAAATTTGCTAGGCCTCCGAGGGACCGGTTCCATAGAATCAGGAGACTCCCACGCCCTTCGAGCGACCAATTTCATCAGTTCGTCAAAGGGCGGAGTAACCCAGGAGGTGGAAGGTTGAGACCCAAAGGCCTTCAGGAGCACCGTCTCAACCTCAGAAGGGCTAACGGACTGCCAGCCATCTCTCTGCTTTAGGACTTCCCAGATATCCACAAAGGAGATATCCTCCAAGGGGAACCGTGGGGACTTTTCCGATTCCTCTAGGTCGGTGTCTGATGTCAAGGACTTCTGAGGGAAATCTAAATGCCTCCTCTTGCATAATCTATTCCTGGGAACCTCATCAGTGGGGGCTTCTGGTGAAGTCTCAGTAGAGCAGGGGTCACTCAATGGGGTTACCTGAGGCTCTAGGTCTCGACGCTTCACAGGGACCTGCGATGTAGAGGCAGAATGCAGCACTTTAGGGGAGGAAGAGGAAAGACCTGACGTGTGCGTCTTAGACGACATAACCCTCCTCATGGCATCGAAGGCACCACTGCTTCGACCCGAGGAAGCCGCCGGTTCCGAAGAAGACGGCAACTTGCCTGGCGCCGAGACATCGGGCTCCGAACCAGGGAACAGAGCCGAGCTCAACCACACTGAAGCCCCGAGAGGAAGGGTCAGAACGAATGCTTTGGTTCAACCACCCCCCCCCCCCAACAGACAAGAGAGTGTCTGCTCAGAGACTCTTCCAATGGAACCAAAGAAATCAGGGTTGATGGAGCCGAAGGCACTGGGACAGGCCTCTGCTCCAGAGGCTCCACAACCATCAGATCCTCCTCCTCTGGCTCCGAAGGCCCTGCTCGGCTCAGAGTAGTAGTCACAGCCAGTGGAATGGTCTCAGGCTTCGAACCCTGTTGGGTCGAAGCAGACAGCAATTTAGCCAGTGCCGGGTTTTCCAAAAGCCTCTGCACCACCCGGTCCACATCAACATCGGAAAGGGTCCTCGAAGAACGGGTTGAAGGAGCCGAAAACGCCACAGACTGAAGGATTGGAGACTTCAGAGTTTCGGAGACCGGTTCCAAGACCGGGTACCTGCTTCGAAACACCCGTTCAGTGCACAGCTCCGATGACTGCGGAGCCGGCGACCACACCTTCACAGAAAGGCTTGGAGCCAATGACCTGGGCTCCAAGTACACCTTTGAGGACTTTGACCCCTTCGAAGACTTGGAGGTCTGGTCAGCCTTATCCAGGGTCTCTTGAAAATCTGTCTTCAACAAGCCTCTATCTACCAGCTTCCTTCTCCTTTCTAATAACACCCTACTCCTGAATGAGTAGCAGATAGAGCAATCTTCTTGGAGGTGTACAGGCCCCAAACAAACACAATTAACATGTGCATCCGAAATGGACATCTGCCCGCATTTTGGACACTTCTTGAAGCCAGATTTTTTCTTCTCTCCCTGATCCGCCATGTTAACAAACACAGAAATATACTAGCACGCTGAAGTTGTCACAGCCCAGACCAATCTTCGAATTACGATACAATTACAGTAGCAATACAGCACACAGCGAAACAACAGTCTTGAGTTGCGAGATCCCTGCACAACTAAGTATATAAATGTATGTGTAATAGCAAACACGCTAACTACTTGCACACTATCTACAGATGTATAAAGGATAGGGTAACAAAAGCAACAGTCCTAAGTTGACAGATCCTTGCACAACTAAGGCAATAACAGTATGTCTAACAACACACTATCACTTTATTTAAAGATTTATACGGATATAACCAAAAGAAAAATGGCCAGAGGCCTAAGAGCAACCGCTCCGTATCCAACAAGGAATCTAAATATCCAAAGGCTAACCGGCCCAATAGTACTAACAATAGAAAGTACAAGATCCTAGATCAATTATCTAACAAAAATAACAAGTTTGTCAAAAAAGGTAAGTAATAAATTTCTATTGGCCCGAGCTCTCCGACGATCTTGCGATCAGTTGCAGCAGCAAACTAGATCTGGGGTAGGACAGAGAGCATCATGGGATAGGGGCCTGGCCTTGAGCTACTCTGAGATCTTTAGCTAGTAAAGTGGCCGACTCGGAGCCGATGGCTTGGCTCAATACCCACGTGTAAGAATAAATGGCGAGATTGAACAACTTCACATCAAACTTTTCTTATAAACTAAAACAAAACTATAATTATATATAATATAATTATACATACACATTGTGTATATTTATAGGGATCTACTTCACAAGCTTGAAGTTTCAAAACTTCAAACCACAAATTGTCGAGACCATAAGATCGAAGTTTTGAAACTTCGAAACTGTAATAAAAATATAAAAAAATATATTTTAACATTTTTGCAGGAGGGCAAGACCCCCTGCACCACCCACGTGTGGGGCTGCTCCCTCCACACCCCTGGCTAAATAAATATACCTACTCAGAGATCGCACTACAGTGAGGAAAACAGTACATTTCCTGTTGCGGACTGTATGTCAATCTCCATTCAAAATATTTGAAGTTTCAAAACTTCGATCATTTGGTCTCGAACATTTGCAGTTCAAAGTTTTGAAACTTCAAGCTTGTGAAGGGAATCCATATATAGATATACATGTACATTTTAAATGTACACTAACATGAATATCTGTCTAGTTTCTTCAATGGTCTTTCATATCTAGAGAATCTGAAAAGAATATTCGGTTTTGACTTCTGATCTTCCTTTTGGGAAGGAGTTCTTGATGCACTACTCTGCTGTTCTTGGAGACACAATCTGAGAAGCCCCATGCTGAAAACTCATAACTATTAATTTTCACAGTGGTCTTACCTGGTATCCTGAATGTTTGTATACTATATTTACCTACCGCTATTTTACCAGCATTTTCAAACTTCAGTGTAGCATCTCTTTCCACTTTAATAGCACCCATCCGAGTTACCTATTCATGCATCACTTATGCTTTTGTTTGACAACATGGACATTATTTTGATTTTCTTTCCTTTAAAGTAAACCATCATTGCTTCTTGAGTGAAGCAACAAACAGTATGACTGGACACCCTCTTAATTTTACAAGGTAGCGTTTTCTTGAGATATTGGCTAAGCCTACACAACAAAGTAGATGGTGGACTCTAGAAACCTTCCACCATTGTTAGGGCCTCTATAAACTTTTGGAAAGCAGTCCAATGAGGTAATGGCCTGCTTCAGCACACTCAAAGGAGAAGAGCCCAAGTTATTCAATCTGGCACAACCACAACAGTCTCCAGGAAAGAGTATAGAGATGAGGCTTTGAGGCAATCTGCATGGGACATGTTGTTAACTACCTATAATCTTTTTGTGAAGAACTTCTGTGGACATTCCAGCTGTTACATGTGCCTGGTCAGGTACATACCGAAGGGGGGATTGTACTCAATGATGGTCCTGATAAAGGCCGAATACAATAGATAGAAAACAGCAGCTCGAGCCCCAGTCCGTTTCAAAATATTTAATCCACAAATAGATACACATGTCCTTCTAAATACACTATTTAGTACAAAACTTGATGTATGATTTAATGCACGCTGTATTGACTTGTACATATTTTATATACATTTTCACATTTTTTATACAAATTTTATGGTATGAAGAGTCAATACAGCATGCATTAAATCATACATCCAGTTTTGTAATAAATAGCGTATTTAGAAGGACATGTTATGTAAAGGTCATATTACTTATTTAACAATTCAGGAATGTCACGATTAATAGAGTTTATTGAAATGGTTCACCAACAGTATTATAATGTATCTGATGAAGTTTTAAAGGATTTTAAGACAAAAGCACTAATACATCTATTGGACTTGTACCTGTGTATCTATTTGTGGATTAAATCTTTTAAAACAGACTGGGACTAGAGCTACTTTTTCTAGCTACTGTGATTTTATATGAGTATGTGTTTTTTGGAGCATTCACTTCCGAATACAATAGAACAATGACTCCCCTGGATGTCATTGCTGTGCTCTTGCTTATAAGCTGAGCAACACAGAAAGATTTTCTTACTACCTCGGTTAGATGATGGTTGAAAACCAGGCTGTTACCTACATAGTAAATCCTTGACTACTAGTTCTACTCAGAGATGTGTTATCAAGGAGGTAGTTTCCTAGGATGGCTATGGCGTGGACTATGATGTTTGCAGATGACATTGTGATCTGTAGTGAAAGTAGGGAACAGGTGGGGGAGACCCTGGAAAGGTGGAGATATGCTCTAGAGAGAAGAGGAATGAAGGTCAGCAGGACTAAGACAGAATATGTGTGTGTGAATGAGAGGGAGGATAGAGGAATGGTGAGGATGCAGGAGCAGAGGTGGCGTAGGTGGATGAGTTTAAATACTTGAGATCAACAGTTCAGAGTAATGGTAAGTGTGGAAGACAGGTGAAGAAGAGAGTACAGGCAGAATGGAGTGGGTGGAGAAGAGTGTCAGGAGTGACTTGTGACAGACGAGTACCAGTAAGAGTGAAAGGGAAGGTCTACAATAGGGTAGTGAGATCAGCTATGTTACATGGGTTGGAGACAGTGGCACTAACAAAAAGGCAGGAGTCAGAGCTGAACGTGGCAGAGTTAAAGATGTTAAGATTTGCACTGGGTGTGACGAGGGTGGACAGGATTAGGAATAAGTATATTAGAGGGTCAGCCCAAGTTGGAAGGTTTGGAGACAAGGCCAGAGAGGCAAGATTACGTTGGTTTGGACATGTGTTGAGGAAGCAGTCTTGTTAATGAAGACAGGGAAGAGAAATGGTGACTGAATGGAAGTCTGGGTCACAGTTTTTAAAGAGTGGAGCTCTGGGTGACAGATTTGTAACAAACTTTACAAGGAGGATTCTTTTACAAAACAATTCTTCAACAGATGGCCGAATACAGTGGAATGACGACTCCCTTGTACCACGATGCTGTGCTTTTGCTTATAAGCTGAGCAACACAGAATGATTTTCTTACTACCTCCGATAGAGGATTGTCAAAAACCACGTTATTTACATACATACTCAAAACCCTGACTACTGGTTCTACTTGTAGAGGTGTGTTATCAATAAGGTACGTTCCTAGGGTGGCTAACTTCCCAAAGGGTACTATTATGCATTTCATGGCACTGAGTTTTAGGCATTGGCTTTGGCACCAGTCATTTGTCTGTGATACTCCTTCTTGCAGGACGTTGTGTTTTTTTTGTTTTTTTCTCGGGGGTGGGGGTGGGGGGGGTTCTATGATTGCTCCTAATTTGCAATAATTTGCAAACTTGGTCAGCCATACACCCCTTGACATTGGCCTTTACTTCCCAGATCTAGATGCCAAAAAGGAGTGGACCCAGCAGATAGCCCTAATAGACTCTGCTAGTGACCAGCCTCTTTGTGGTGGTGGTCTCCCCTATCTTAATTTCCTAAGTCCTACCTGAAATCCAGCTGACTACCCAGCACTACCACAGGATTCTTAAGTCAATATCAGTTTGTTTACAATGCCTGAGTGGGTTACTGTATCAAATGCACTAGCCACGTCAATGTAGGCAGTAAGCACTACTTGCATTTCTCAAAGTAGTTCACCAGGATGGGTAGGCATGATCTGTCTTTTATGAAAAACTTGGTAGGATCCAGTGTTTAAAGGTTTTCTATGTCTTTATCTATCATTTCTATAATTCTTTCCATGGCTTTTCACATCAGACTAGTCAGACGTATGGGCATGTAGTTTCTGGAGTCTACAGATGGCCCACCCTCTTGCAGAGGGATGACTGCTACAGTTCTTCATTCTCATTGCACAAAGCGTGTCTTATGGCTATGATTAAACAGTAACTCCAGTAGTCTCAATAAGTCAACACTTCAGGCTATTTAGAATGCATCTTGGGATATTAGCAGGGTTCACAGATGCAGTGTTTGGCCTTAGAGAAAGCATCTAGGACCTGCTCCCCAGTGACAGTTGGGGGTGTTTGATAGTATTTTCGGGGGGGGGGGTGCCAGGGGAGAGAAGAGGGTAAAACAGGAGCTGAATTTGCATGCCAGCAGATTTGCTAATCTTCCGGAACAGTGTAGGTGGCTCCACTTACAATCAATCTGTTTCAAACTAGCTAAAGGAAGCCTTGTAGTTGCCATTTGCCTGAAGACCATCTTTACTCAAATTTGGCTTTATTAGACAATTTTCTCTCCTACATGTTTGTTTAGACTGATGAGAGCATTTTTATTATGCTGGGTGTAGCACTTCCTAATCTTGGCTATGACTTTTTCTGTTTTATTCTACAAGCTGTTTATATTTGAATTCCACCAAGGTGGTTTGTTGTTTTTTGTTAGTTCTGGATTTCTGATAGGCACAGCAATCTCCATACATTTACTGACATTACTGTACAAGACTGCTGTGAACAATTTCTCATAAGCAGCTCTGTTCTCAGGGTTTGTGTGGGAGCTAACTTTTGACAGGTTACCAATTAGCAGTAGGAAGTTTGCCTTAGAATAGTTCTTATACGTTATGGAGTTAGCCAGAGTCGCAAAACTGATTTTTATTACAAAGGAGATAGCTTCTTGGCCTGACCTTATCAGAGAGGGGACTACACTAGAGGGAGTACAACATTATCCGATGTTGAGAGTACCCGGCTGAGTAAGATTATCTGGTTCAAGTTGTTTGTGTTTACAAAGTCAAGTAATCTCTAGGTCTATATGTTTAGGGTCATGTAAGAATCCCAGTTTACACTGGGGTAAGTTGAAGTAGCCCATAAATATGGTATTGGGTTGAATGGTAAGGGTTTCCAGTAAATCCAAGAATGAATTATGGGTTTCTTAAGTCACAGTGGGTGACCTGTAGTTTGCAATAATATGCTATGAGAATTTGCCTATAGAAATCTGGACATGGAGAAGCTCAAGTGCATCATCCTATTTGACTAGTCTTGACGCGGGTTTGTTGCCAATATACATTGAGACACCTCTACCTTTGGCCCTGCCTGTGCAGTAGCTGGCCTGAATGTGTGGAAGGGATTGCAGTCCTGCACTGTTGGGGTGCTCTCTGTGGATTTAAACCATGTCTCATTAACTGTACAGATGTCTTCTCGGGGGGGGCGCAGTCTAAAGGGAGAGGAGTTTCTTGTTTAGGTTCCTGGCATTGAGCAGTAATTCCTTTAGGTTCCCCTGGGTTGATTTTGCTATGTTGGAAAGTTTGCCAGCTTGGCATTACCTAAAAAGCCACTATGCGGGAGGACAATGTTTTAACCAACCAATATATGAAAGCCTAGGGGGGACAGGTGTAGGCCATCCTTAGCAAATCAATGTGGTCCGTCGACCATATCCTTCTATGCTGATAAATACTGTACCCCTTTGGAATGACAGCAAAAACTAAGCAAATTATTGAAGTTAAATCACCGTTTTTTCATATTGTGGTGAAGGTTGAGTATGCTGCTCAATGTTAGAAACGTACAAGCGTTGGACACACAAACCAACAGTTCCACAGCGTGTTTTTTTGGATCCCTATCAGATTAATAAAGTTTCAAAACTTCGAAAGTCATATGGTCGGGACCATATGATCGAAGTTTTGAAGCTTCTAACATTTTGAATGGAGATTTAGGTGGAACGCGGAATGGGAGATTTACCCTTTTCCGTAATGTAGTGCGATCTCGGAGCTGGTATATTTAATTTGCAGGGGGTGTGGGGCAAAAACATTAAAACAGAATTTTTTTTCTCGTGTTATAAGTTCCAAAACTTTGATCATATGGTCTCGGCCATATGAATTTCGAAGTTTTGGAACTTCACTAATCTGACATAGATCCGTCTCTTCATATATAGTCCATGGAAGTACTTCTCAGTTCATTCACGCCCACAAGGAGTATGACTAAGTCATGCTGGCACTTGTTGTCTAATAGCTGAATGCATGGGTGATTTGACATATCCTTACCGCTGACAGACAACTGACCATGACTTTAACCATTATTCAGCTTGGTGAGAGGGACATCTGAATGTCTCACAATGGAGCCCCTATGATTAAAATATTGGATTGTGGGTTGGCTTGCCTGTGCAGTGCTGGGTGTTGTTTTGGTAAAGCACTTTTGGGGTTGCTGAGGATTCTCTTTGTAAGACAAATGTCTAGGACGTCTTTGTGTGTAGGAAGGTTGCTTTCAAGTGCATCAGTATATGTTAGTCTGTGGTGGGTACTATATGTGATGGGTGTAATGCTTAAATTACCAACAACCTGACTGTTACTCTAAGTGCTTTTGTGCGAGTCTTCTCTCTAGTAACAATGCATAACATCTCATTCATACTGTATCCATTTCTCCAAGGATTAGTTGGTTGTCAAAGAACTTGAGACAATTCCTACACTGTTTCAGGATGCCCATATCTACCAAGCTGCTGGCAGAGAAATTGGAAAACTGCACATCCATGATGTTAGAATTTTTTTCAGTTGAACTACAAAGGGTGGTACAGCAGGCTGATTGAATTTGTGAGGTAGTGTTCTTCAGCACACAAACAAGTTGCTCTTTGTGCAGGTGAGTATGGGGTAAAGTTATAAAGCATGTTTTTACAGGGAGAATACAGTCTGAGTGCCTGAGCCTATACAAGTCTCTGCCAAGCAGCGCTGCATAATGAGCAACAAAATTTATATACTCAAAGAAAAGTGACTAAGTCAACTAAAAACCCCACAAGAAGAAGCACAAATACAGAGTGTAAAGAGAAAATAATGGATTACCTGGATAATGTGTACGAATTTTGAAAGATTGCTCTTTATCAAATGCTTTTTAATAACTCCAGAGCACAAAAACGTTTAGCACAATGACTTGGGCAACATAAGGTAGAAAGGGGTTGTTGCCAAACTTAGGGAGCAAACAACAATAAAAATAACCAGAGATCCTGTACAGGTATTAGAGATATTATGGAGTTTTTCTTATGCAATTTTGTATATGCAAGTCGAATGTAAGATAATCTTCCGCTGTCACCCCTAATAACTTACTATGAGAAGTTACTTCAATGGTTGTATTATCAAGAAAGAGGTCTTTAAATCTGTTTTTTGCATGAGAGAGGGGTTTGGGGGAAAAAGTAGTTTTGTCTTTTTTGGTTGACATTGAGTTGCAAGTTACAAAGCCATGTTTCAGTGGCTGTTAAAGCTTCCTGAGTAATCTTGTGGAGGTGTACCATATTGCCAGATGTGCAAATGAGTGTGGAATCATCTGTGTATTGTGTTAGGGTGGCTTGTTGTTTGGATGTATAGAGGGTGTCGGTGAAAGTGGACTAAGGATAGACCCTGCCTTGCAGAACACTGGTGGTGACAGAGGTAAGGAGTGTGTGTGGAGTGCCATTTTACTGACTGATATCTATTAGACAGATAGCTTTTGAACCCCAGAAGGGTGGACTGAGAAAGACCTAGTTGGGATATCTGAAGTAGTAGTTTGCTGTGATATAAAATTAATGAAGACAAAACAAAGACTACAGTGGTTTGTTTTATTTGTTTATTTATTACTTTGTACTTATTTGTATGATCTCCACGGAACTTTTTCAGACTTGGCCAAGAAGCAGTGTCTGGTTAAGAACAGTAACCAGTAATCTGTAACAGTAATCTAGTTAAAGTCTTCTAAACAAAGTTCCTACACATGAATTGGTTCAGCAATATCCATACTTATAGGGACATAATAAAATTAAATATTTAGTAGTATGGGTTAAAAAGGATTCTGTTATGGTAAGCTAAGGATATGTGGGAAGAAATTTAACAGAAGAGAAACTGCAAGCTCTTGTTTATGGATGTGGATAGCAAGTAACAAGCAATGAAAATGATTTTAGTCCCTTTAGTTTTACATACAGGTCAGGCATACTTGCATAACTCGGAAAGGAAATTGTGGGCAGTGATAAATAGTTAAATATTTTATCTGGGAGAGGAAGAGGTCAAGGGTCAAGTTGATCCTACCACTAGAACAAGGTGGTTTAGGATTACCTGATTTCAAGGGATATTTTACAGCTACACAGCGAAGGCTCACACATGTACCACAAACAGAAAGCTAAAATTCAAAGTGGGAAGTGATGATGATGAAGCAGGGGAGAATTCAAGAAATACGGAGAGTGTAGAATTTTGGATGCAGACCCTCAAAGAGAGGAACAGGCATACAAAATATTATATTCATGCAGTAGCAGAAGGTATTCCAAGAGCTAAGCTAACACAAGAAAAGAGAAGATGACTCTGCTAACAGGGATGACTGCAATTAGGGGTACACAGAATATGCAACGGGGGGGAGGGGGGGTTACCGGAGAAAACCAGTAAAGGAACCAAGGCACTGGGAGCAAACAACTGCAGACTGCCTTCTGTAGCAAGGACTGATATCAGAGTATAGGCAAACAGAAAGGGGTAGGGGAATCCTAAGTGAAAGACCTGTTCTGGTAGAGATTTGAGATGAATCTAGAACAGAAGCAGCTGCTTAAAAAAGGGATAATTATGACATATAAAATACTGCACAGGAATAAATAAAAGGAGTTTATAAAAGACTGGATACGCATTTCACAAATAAACAATGAGAAGACATATGTATGGCTCCCAAACATATAACAAAGTCTAGAAGATTTAGGATTTTTGCTTGGAAGTGTTTGCACAGGCATTTTTATAACCCAAGCAGGCACCAACCAAGTTTTCCTCAAATAGATGGCTAATGTTGGAGGTGTGATGGGGAAGAAAAAGGTAACTGGGAACACATGCTCTGGGAGTGTAAGGAGTGGTCAGGCTTTAAAAACTCCCTACAGAGTACTCTTGTCAGAAACATTGGGTGAGCAAATAGGTATAACTAAGGCAATAATTTTTTGAGTTGTGATACAGGATCTGAACTGCCTAGACATAGTAAGGCCTTACGTTTAATTCTGGTGGCTGCAAAAAAAACAATTACTAAAAAAATTTTAAATCAAAATCTAAACTAACCATATTTGAAGCAGTGAATACTGTAACAGAGATAAAAACTGGAAGTAGGATCTTTAGAAAAGGGTAAGGGCAAATTACATACAAAAATTGGAAATTAAGGGAACAATACAAGCGGAATAATATTTTGGAGGAGGGGTGAGGTTTAAGGGAAGGCAAGAATTGATCAAGTTATGTAATGCTGGATTGATAACTGTATAAGAATGTGTGTGATGTATAATGTTTGTAACTGTGAACATGTTAACATGGTTTGTTTTCTTTTATATAAATGTATGTTTGCCTATGTCAATGATAATTCAATTAAAGTGTTAAAAAATAATTAAAAAAAGAAAACTGTGGGCAATGAAACAATCTCACTTTAAGATTTCTTGTGCATTTCCCAACTTGGACAGACCAGGCTACTTTTCTAATGCCACTAGAATTGCAGTCCCAGCCTTCTTAATGTAAAAAACAGACTTTAGTTAGCCAAAAGTGAAAAGGAACCAGAAACAAACAAAACAACTAGCTACAACACAAAATTACAAGGGGATTCTAAGGCAGACAAGCCAGCAATTATGAATACACACTTCAAGGCAATTTCAAAGTATACTAGTAGCAGCTAGGCCAAGGGTAAGCAAATATGTTTTGCATTTTCTGCAGTTCATCACGTAATTTGTAAACAGAGCAGCAGTCTTCAGAAATAGGGCAACGACAAAAAAGTAATCCACTGTGGAATAAAGGGTCTGTGGAAGTAACAAGAACACCAGAAAAACAAAACAAAATAAAATGAAATCCACAGAACCACCACGTCAGAGTAGAGTAAAAAAAAATAGTTTAATATATAAGGTTAATGCTTTCATGCTCTCCTGAGCACATCAGACCAATACAAACAAAACTAAAACACACTGCACTTAAAAACTAAAGAATCATTGTCACATGACCAATAATTGCATTACTTAAGCAAATTATTGCAATAAATTAATTACTTTAAAGTTCGCGCCTTTAAAATGGGCTTTAAGGGACATGCCCATTCAACCCTGGATGTACATCTGCCGGTAATCTTACTATCCACGTTGTCTCGCTGTTCCCATTGCATTATTAACATCCCCCAGTCTGATGCTTTGTTCTACCATATCCAATACCCTAAAACTAAAGGCACGAGTATCACCTTCCTTATAAATATGCTTGGCTAAAGCATTCCTCAAATCTTGACTCCTGATAACCTGTATATGTTCCCTTATTCTCTCCCTTAACATCTTCACCGTTTTTCCTATATAAAAACATGAACACAGCTGACAGCTAGCCAAATAACACTGGTGCTAGTACAAGTAGCTCCAACATTCAGCCTATGCTGTTGATTTGTTACAGGATGCACAGACACTATTAGTATCTATAAATTGACAAAAATTACAATTTCCACAAGGTGTGGCCCCCTCTTACAGTTTGTGGATTTTTTCTTTTTCTTTTTCCATAGCAAAGAAGTCGCTTTAGCAAATGTTTGTTCCTAAACATAAAGTGTGGACATGGTCCTAAAGCATTACCTATCTTGGTCTGATAACAAAACCAGCCAATTCTTTTTTATTATATCACAAAAAAATACTGCTGTCATCAGTATAATGCATCAAAAAAAGAAGGAAGTCCCGCTGACTAACATTGGCCAGTTGTCCCTGGTTCGACTCTCTGTCCACAAGAAAAATATGGTCGGGCTGCACTATTTCTTAAACATCGGACTTCTCTTGCCATACCACTTACTTCACCTTCCCTATAACCTCCATCTCTGAACTCTTGTGTCAATGTAGTCAAGTTTGATTCAAAAAGTGGTTGTAGGCTATTCAGTCTCAAAGTCCGCATCCCCTGACCTTTTAATACATTCTTAAACACTCTTGCAGAATGCATACTATCTCTTCTTAACGTGTTTACTCTACAAGGTTTCCTATATAGTTTAGTGATTATGCCCCCATTCTCTAACTTAAAAACCTCCACATCCAGAAAATCCATTCTTGTATATGAATATTTATGCGTAAACCTAAGAAAACTTGTCGTAGTATGTAAATAATCTACAAACTCAGAGATCAGCTCCTCTGGTCCTTGCCATAATAAAAAAAATGTCATTCACAAATCTTTTAAATAAAACAATATATCGGAAGAAAGTACAGTTGTGTACACTTACCATAAATGTAGATGTTAGACTGTATTCACTGTTGCAGTCATTACATTTGGGTAATCTGCTTGCAGGTTGCCCTCAGTCGGCCTAATTAACAAAGTCTTGGGTCCTGCATCTGTTGCTGTCCCTTCTTCCATGACGTCAGGTCGTCAGGGGTATAAAACATGCAGCCGACACCATTACATCAGCTTTTCTTGCTCCAGATGCAGGTGCCCCCTTAATAGGAAGCAATTAAACATAAAAGCACAAAGATGTACCTCCAACAAAAAAGCAAATACACCAAAAAGGCTTTTAAGCATAGGAAAGGAAAGTAGAGGTATAGCCAAAAGAAGTTAGGGGGCTGGAGGGAGGGTAACCAGGACTGCAACAGTGAATACACTCGAACATTTACATTTATGGTAAGTGTACACAATTGTACTATGTTCTTCGTGTTTCACTGTTGCAGTCATTACATTTGGGTAGATTCCCAACACCATGGTTGGGAAGAGGAGTTTAGATAGCATTAGGACCAGCTAAAAGGCCCTGTAAGACTGCAGTGGCAAAGCCAGCTCTGGATTTAGAGAAAAATGGCAAATGATACTGCTTGGTGAAAGTATGTACAGAACTCCATGTAGCAGCTTCTAGGATGTCCCTGGTAGGGACGCCTCTGAGAAAGGCTGTAGAGGTAAATGCAGCCCTGGTGTCGTGAGGTCTGATCCCCTGGGGAATAGGTTTTCCATGGTGCTTATAGCAGAAATGAATGCAATGACTTATCCATTTAGAAATGGTTTGCTTGGAAACAGCCTTCCCCTCTACCCCTACAGCAAATGCTACCAACAGTTGTTCAGATTTCCTTTGAGGTTTAGTCCTGTCCAAGTAGAATCTAAGTTGTCTGTGCACATCTAAGGAATGCAGCATCAGTTCCCCTTTAGTCTGTGGATTGGGAAAGAAGGTTGGCAAATGAATGGACTGATTAAGAGCCACATTGGATACCACCTTGGGCATAAAGGATGGATTGGTTCTGAGTGACACCCTGTCTGCATGAAAGATGATGAAAGGCTCCACTGCCATAAGGGCCTGTAATTCAGAAACCCTTCTAGCGGAAGTGATTGCTAAAAGGAAAGCTGTTTTCCAAGAAAGAAATTTTAAGTCTGCAGTAGCAGCTGGCTCGAAAGGAGGTAGAGTGAGTTTCTCCAAGACAAAGTTAAGGTCCCAGGCTAGGGTTGGAGCTCTCCTGGGTGGTCTCAGATTTCTGGCCCCTCTGAGGAACTGCTTGAGCAGTGGATGAGAGAAGAGGGGAGGTTATGTGTTATAATGAGCTGAAATGGTTGAGGTGTGGATTTTAATGGAAGAAAAAGACAGGCCCTTGTGAAGCATCTCAGTTAAGTATTGTAAAATCTGAGGTAAATTGGGCGCTGCTGTGCTCATCCCTTCAGATTGGTTCCAGGCACAGAATCTTTTCCATTTTTCAGCATAAGATTTTCTAGTACTAGGCCTCCTTGCCTCTAAGATGATATCCATCACAGGTTTGCTGAGGGATGATAAATGAGAGAGTAAGTAATTAGCCAGGCTGCAAGGTTCAGTGTGTTGGAAGCTGAGGGAATCTGGCTCTCCTGCTGAGACAGCAGGGAAGGCATCTGAGGCAGGTGCCATGGGAATAACCATGACACACTGCGCAGGAGGGGGTACCAGTGTTGGCGCAGCCAGTCTAGAGCAATCAAAATCATCCTTGGTTGGTCCTGGTTGACTTTTAGTAGTACTTTGGAGAGCAGAGGCAGAGAGGGGAAGGCATAGACTGATAGGTTTTTCCAGCTGAAGGACAGAGCATCCACTTTCCAGGCTTGTTTGTGGGGAGTCCTTGTGCAAAATTTGTCCAATTGGTAGTTCTGGGGAGAGGCAAACAGGTCTATATCTGGGCTCTCCCCATTTGCTTGTCAATATGTTGAATATCCTTGGTTCCAGTTTCCACTCGTGTAAGTCCATGAGGTTTCTGCTTAGTCTGTCTGCCAGTGTATTTAATTTTCCTGGCAGGAATTGAGCTTGTAGGTGCACTTGGTAGCTCAAGACTGTGCTCCACAATGCCATGACTAGTCTGCAGAGGGGTAAGAATGTCTACCCCCCGCTTGTTTATGTACCACATAACAGTGGTGTTGTCCGTCTTTACGATTAGTTGTCCTGGAAGAATGCGGTCCTTGAAGACTGTCAGAGCATTCTGTACAGCTAACATTTCTTTTTGATTGATTTGGCTTGGGTTCCATTTGCTCTGAATGCACTTCCCTACCAGGTGAGCCCCCCATGCATAGTCTGACACATCTGTTGTTAGGGTTTGGGCGGCAGGGGGTGGTGTGAAAGGTAGTCCCTTGTTTTGGTGGCAGGCCTCTGCCCACCAAAGGAACTCTAGGTGTAGGCAAGGTATGCTAGGAATCATTGTTTCTAGGTTTTGAGAATGTTGACACCATAGGCTTTTTAGATACCACTGTAGTTTCCTCATATGCAGTCTTGCATATGGAATTAGAATGCAGGAAACCATGAACCCCAAGGCTTGCAGTATTTGTCTTGCAGATAGCAGGGTTTTTGTGGCCACTTGTTTGAAGTAGGTTGTCAAATGAATTTGCTTTTCTGGCGTGAGGTAAGCCATCTGGGAAGTTGTATTCATGCTTGCTCCCAGGAACATAATTTGTTGACAGGGTACCAGTCGTGATTTCTTTTTGTTTATGGTGTACCCCAGACAAGTTAGAACCCTTTTTACAAAGGCCAGATGATTCAAAAGTATGTCCTGGCTTTCTGCCTGAATTAGACAATCGTCCAGGTATGGGTATATTTGAATATTTTTTTGCCTGCAAAATGCAATAACTGGAGCTAGGCACTTTGTGAATACCCTGGGCGCAGTAGAGAAGCCAAAGGGCAGTGCAGAGAACTGACAGTGTGTGAAGCCTGCTTTGAAGCGTAGGTATCTTCTGCAAGATTCCCTGATTGGGATGTGCAGGTATGCTTCTTTTAAATCTAGTGTTGCCAACCAGGCATCTTTGTCTAGCATAGGAAGTAATTGAAGAGTCAGCATCTTGAATTTTGGAATCTCCAAAAAGATGTTTAGAGTAGACAGGTCCAGGATAGGATGCAATGAATGGTCTTTTCTGGGTACCAGGAAAAGTCTCGAGTAGAAACCTTGTCCCTTTTCCTTTTCTGGTACCAGTTGAATAGCCCCCATGCTTAGGAGAGAAAGTACTTGTTTTTGGGCCTCTGCCCACTGATTAGGGGGTAGGTCCGGCCACCCACTTGGTGTTGGCCACGTGTGGAAGTGAAATCTGTATCCCTGGGACACTATATTTAAAACCCATTTGTCCTGGGTAATGAGTTCCCAATTCTTTGCATGAAAAGCAATCTTTCCCCCCAAAGGGGCAGTCAGATGATGTGCTTGGAAATTTTAAAAGGAAGTCATTGAGACAGTTTACCATGGGGGGGGGGGGGGTCTTATTATTCCCAGACTTGGAAGTGGAGGCCCCCCCCACTGCTTAGTTCTGCGAGTCCCCTGGGACTGACACCTGGGGTTTTTGTTGTGTCTGGGTTTGGCTTAAGAAGACCTGCATAGATTTAGTTTTATCTGCCATCTTTTTAAGAACTTCCTCAGCCTTGTTGCCAAACAGGCGGTCCTGATTTAAAGGAGCATCCAACAATTTAGCTTTAACATGATTAGGCAATGATTGCTCCTTAAGCCAAGCATGCCTTCTGAGCACAGACCCAGTAACAGCAGCCCTGCAAGAGGCCCCTAATGAATTAAAACCACATTGCAAAGTATGTTTTCCAACTTGTTCGGCAGAATGCATTAAATCCTGTAATTCTTTATTTTCCACACAGTCAGGAATCAACATAATTTTCTGTTTAAGCAGTCGAATAACAAGTTGCTGATATTTTAACATATGAAACTAGCAGTTTAAAGCCCTAATGGCCAAGGCTGCAGAAGTGTAAACCTTCTTACCCCATCTATCCAGCGCCCTTGAGTCTCTATCAGAAGGGGTAGGATTTTTAGCAGTAGAAGCCTTAATGCCCTTGGGCCCCTGTGAAATAGTCCCTGGATCTGCAATAGGATTTTTGAAAAGGAACCTGTGGGACTCGGGGACCCTGTAGTATCTGTCAGGGTTTCTGGGAGCAGAAGGCAGGGAATCAGGGGCCAAACTAGATTCCAAGAAAGCATCATCAACAATGTCTAATACAGGAGTAATAGCTGCAGGCCTACGCTGAGGTAGAAGGAAATCCCTAAGCCTCTTTTTTGAATCAGAACAATCCTGGCTTTCCCAGTGGAAATGCTCCCTTAGAGAATGTAAGGTTTCCCCAAAAGAAAAATCCTCAGGAGGGGAAGCAGAGGGAATAGAGTCCTCTGCATCAGAATCCTCATAAGTAAGGACAAATCCAGGTCATCAGAAGAGTCAGAAAAAACAGAATCCTGATCAGAAGATTCATAATCAAGCTCAGTCCTAGGCCTCTTAGAAGGGGTGTTGGCTATCCCTGATTAGAGTTACTAGATCTTCAGCCATTCTTATTATTTGTTTTTTAGGCATAGAG
The DNA here is from genome assembly GCF_019279795.1 of Protopterus annectens. Taxonomy (NCBI): domain Eukaryota; kingdom Metazoa; phylum Chordata; order Ceratodontiformes; family Protopteridae; genus Protopterus; species Protopterus annectens. The sequence continues at coordinate 325,499,654 of NC_056740.1, read as the reverse complement.
GCCTGAGCATGTGGCCTGGGCGTCGCTATTTAGACATGGATCGAGATTTAGGCCTAAGTAATGAAGGAGGTATTGATTTAATATGCAAGTCCGTAGGCCTGAATACACCCTCAGAAGCCGGTGCCTGCACAGCGGCTCCGGACCCATCCAAGGTAGAGAAATCCACGGATTCCATAGTTGAAGCATCTCGTGGCATACCGGACTCCGAATGGGTCTCAGTAGAGGCCTGTGAATCAGAAGTAGCAGGTATCAGGGGCTGCAAAAGCACCTCACTGAGTACCGGCGACCTGGCAACTGGCTTAGCAGAAGCGTTTGCAGTTTTGGACCTCGGCGGCCTGTCTCTGTCTTTATCTTTGCGGTTTTTTGGAATCTCGGTAGTCGGATGGCTAACCAACATTTCTGGATAATTAAACCGAGAACCGAAATATTTAGAGGCAAAATATACCGACAACAGACTGTGTGCTGATTAAATAAAGCACAAAACTGACAGCAAGGTACGTTGTGTTCAGGGCCTAGGCAAGGAATACAGTAAGAATGAAAATCTTTATGAGGCATTTGCTTTCCACAAGTAATGCAATTATTAACTTTTACTGACATCGGTAAGGAGAAAGAAAAAGTTTCCCCAACGGGGTACTTAGCTTTAGTTGAAGACTTCGGTTCTGAAACTCGAAAACGAAAATTTCAGGAGTCAGCCGACCGGCACTTGCGAACTACTTCGGGCACCACACAGCAAGAAAGACTGATGTAATGGCGTCGGCTGCATGTTTTATACCCCTGACGACCTGACATCATGGAAGAAGGGACAGCAACCGACTCAGGACCGAAGACTTTGTTAATCAGGCCGACTGAGGGCAACCTGCAAGCAGTTTACCCAAATGCAATGACTGCAACAGTGAAACACGAAGAACATCCTATTATTATTCAGAACAAATGCGGTTCCCATTGAGACATAACCAAACCATCCATGCGACCTAGTGTCTGCTTTTGCCAATAATACACACCATCAAAGAGAAATACATTATATTCCAGAATAACACTAACAAGGGAACAAATCAAGGCTATCTTAGTATCACTGAAGTCACTACATTCTTGGAGACATTCACATAGCATCTTAAGACCTTCTGTGTTGGGTATGTGAAAAGAGATTATACATCCAGGGTTAAAAAAAAAAACTCATCTGCATTACTAATAGTCTCTAAACATAAAAACAAATCCTCTAAAAAACTGTTTAGTATCACGTAGGATAGTACTTGAAACATTAACAATTGGACTCAATTCCTTCTCCACATAAATGGACAGTCTCTGTAGCCCACCCCTTCCTCGACACTAGGTCGCATGGGTGGTTGATCCATCCGCTTATGGATTTTTGGTAAGCCATTCAAAGTGGGTACTAATGGGAGCAGAATTCTGAAATAATTAAATAGATCTAAAGTAATACTTCCTGCCAAATAATCATTCAAAATCCTATGTATTTCGTTGATAATGAAATACACATTCTGTAACTCTATAACCACATAAACATCTCTAGCACTTAACATTCCCTTCATTTGTGTTGTCTAAAGCAAACTGTTATGCAAATTTGGGATGTTAATAATGCAGTAGAACAGAGAGAGACAAGGCGTATGTACATCCAGGGCTGAATGGGCATGTCCCTTTAAAGCCCATTTTAAAGGCACAAACCTTATTTAAATAATTAATTTATTGAAATAATTTGCTTAAGTAATGCATTATTGGTCATGTGACAATGATTTTTTAGTTCTTAAGTGGAGTGTGTTTTAGTTTTGTTTGTATTGGCCTGAAGAAGTGCTCAGGAAGAGCATGAAAGCGCTAACCTTATATTAAACTACGTTTTTTACTCTACTCTGACGTGGTGGTTCTGTGGATTTCATTTTATTTTTTTTGTTTTTCTAGTCTTCAGAAATAGCTTACAAAAGTGCAATATTTCAATTTAAATGAATTACATTAGCCTGGATGGAACTAGATGCAAGCCAAACTGTCTGAAAATGATGATGAGGACACAAAGCATTTGCACTCTGTTGAACTGAGCCAAGAGCTGGGCAAAAGTGACAAACTGACAAGAAATCAAAAGTATAGTTGTGTAAAATCTTACTATAACCATCGATGTCTTTCTTTTCCATGTTGCAGTATTCTTAACATGCGAGAGCCTCCACCTGAGGCGACCTGAACATCTGACCCATATACAAAAGCTTAGCTTGGCTGCTGTATGGTGGGACATCAAACATATGCACCATAAACAGTAGGCCATAAATGTCACATCCGCATACACAGACCTCAGAACTGAATGCCCCAGTTGGACAACAGTCTAACAGCAGCTGATCAGGAAGCCATCCACAGAGGGAAAATAATGAACAAGAAGATGATGATGAAGAAGATGCAGAAGTCTTAAATGGGGGTAGGAGGGAGGGATAGGAATACTGCAACATGGAAGAGGAGGACATCTATGGTTATAGTAAGATTTTACACAACTATTCTATGTCCTTCTATTCTCATGTTGCAGTATTCTTAACATGAGGGAGAGTACCAAAGCTCAGCATGTGTTATGGGAGGTGGAAGAAGAGGAACTCTATGAATCAATGAAGGATAGTTTTAGAAAAGCCAGCCCTAGCCCTGGAGATATAGTCCAGATTGTAACGTTTAGTGAAAGTGTGCAATGAAGTCCATGTGGCTGCCTCTAAGACAGTAGCTGTATCTAATCCTTGGAAAAAAGCCCCTGAGGAGTCCACAGCCCTGGTGGAGTGGGCCCTCACAGTGTAAGGAAGGTGTTTTCCATGAAAGTAGCAGCAAAAGGAAATGATGTTGGAAATCCAAAAAGATATTGTTTGCTTGGATATAGCTTTCCCCAGAGCTCTGGGGGGTGAAAGGATGCAAACAACTGGTTTGACTTTAATGTTCATAGTCTTGCCTACGTAATAAGTTGTCTATGAACATCAAGGAATGCAGCACTCTGTCATTTTGTGGGAAAGGAAAAAACGTGGGTAAGTGGATGGACTGGTTAAGGAATAGTTCACTGACTGCAATCCAAATTGTAGCTTGCTACAGATTCCCCAGCATGCACCAAGAGTCTCACTACACATTTCTAAACATACTGGAAAATATTAAGATACAACCAAACACCCTAATACTGGGTGATTTCAACTACCCTGCCACTAACTGGGAAAACTACTCGTGTACCAACAACTTTGCCCAATGGTTCTTGAAATTCATAAATTCCAAAGCCTTGGATCTCCATAGTCCCATCAGGGGATCCAATATCCTAGACCTGGTCATTACCAACATGGGAAATCGATGCTCCACACCTATGGTCACCCCCTCGTTGGTCAGGTCTGACCATAAGGTAATCACCCTTGACATCCACATCCCACCCCCACCCCCCAGTAAGGAAACCTCTGTAAAAAAAAACTTCTCCAAAGCCAACTTCATGCTACTCAAGTTAGAAGAGAAAATCTTCATGACACTCATGCAGATGGGAATTGAAAGTTCGACTGCTGAATCCTACACTAAGGCACTGTACGAGCACATCCACTCTTGCATGAATCATGCCATCTCAAATAGAACCAAGATGTTCTCCTCCAAAAAAAAGGAAGATAGTCTGGTGGTCCCCCTGCCATAAATAAACTTTACAACAAAAGGAAGAAACTGTTGCAGAAGAGAGGAAAATCCCAGGATGCAAAAAACTCCATTACCAACCTCAGTACGAAGCAGAGATCCCTCATAAAATCCTCCAACAGGAAGGATTATTCCAAGGGGAAATTCACCTCACATCTTTATAGGAAACCCACGTACTCCAACTCTCTTTTGCACTTTGAGAGTTGGCACCCCTTGCACCAGAAGAAATCCCTTGTGAAGGGACAATGTGTTAGATTGGCCAGAATGGTATCTGAGGATATTGATTTTCTTAGAGAGTGCGACCTCCTACTGGGTATGTTACAGAAAAGGTTACCCTCCCCCTCAATTTGTTAAGGACATAATAGGTGAGGTCCAACAAAAAAGAACTAATGGGGTTTATAGAACATTATTGGACAACCCTCTGGGTCTAACCAGGCCCCTAGCAACTGAGAGAATGAACAGCTATAGCAGGGCATTAGTGTTACCTTTCACTACTGATTTTTTTTACATCAAAAGCATCATTTGTGATTGTTGGAACATGTTTCATATTGATGAGAATATCATTAATAAACTAGGTGAAAAACCCTTGTGGTGTACAAAACGTGTACATCTTTCAAAGGTTTAGTTGAAAGAAAAAAGGTGGCATCTGGACTAGGTGGTACTTTCAAATGTGGAAGATGCACCCAATGTTTCTTTTGTGATTGATGCCGAATTTATTAAACTTAGGAATTTTGGTAAAATCACTACACATAAAAAGTACTATTGTTACACCAAGGGGGTTGTATATGTTGCATCCTGTACAGGTTGCGACTGTTACTATGTGGGTAAGACTGTCTGAGCTTTAAGACAACGGATCTATCAACACAGTTATGATATTAACAAACAGGGAGACCAACGCCTTATTTAAGCATATGAAATTATATCCCACGCACTGTTTAAAGTTTTTTGAATTAGAGCAGGTCGACTTGGGTACAAGGGGTGGACCTGTCGATGATTTTCTTGAATTTTTAGAGCTCAAGTGGCAAATAAGGTTAAATGCATGTGTGCCACCTGGGCTCAATGATAACATTTCTATTAGTTCTATGTAAAAACTAAAAGCTGTTTTTTACATAATGTTTTTAACATAAGCTCTATTTTTGGGGGATCAATGGATCAATAATTCAGTTGTATTATTTTAGTGGGGTGGCACTTTTTTAGCATGGAATGACATCTTTTTCTAACAGGAAATGACATTTTTTTAGCAGGAAATGACAGTTTGACTAATTGTTGAGTAGGGCAGGCTATTTAAATCAGCATTATGTGTGTCATATAGTTCTGAAGAAGTCAATTTTATGTACTTTTGACGAAAGCGCTAAACTCTTATCGTGAGGAATAAAACTGCTGGATTTTTATTTTTGGTGCATTGCTCTTGGTTATTTACTCCATTCAGCTTTTTCCAAAGCTAGTTACAAAAATAAAATTGCCAAAGATTCCAAAGACAACCACAAGGCATTCTATAACTATGTCAAGAATCTAAATGGCAATGCTGAGATCTGCTCTGAGCTACAACAAAATGGAATTAAATATACTGATCCCAAGGATATTGCCAATATCCTGTCAGATCGATTCAGTGCCAACTTCACCCCCCTCTCACCCCCTAAAGGGCCTATCTCAATACCGATAAATTGCCAAATTCCGGTAATAACAGCCACACAGGTAAAAAAAACCACACTCTCCAAAGCTAAGAATACACCATCCATGGGACCAGATGACATCCCGGGCTGTGTACTACATGAACAACAAATATCCCACTCCACAAGGGGGGATCCACCTTGGATCCCGGGAACTACCACCCCATCAGTCAGATGAGTCTGATTTGCAAGGCCATGGAACGTATTATCATGGAACTTATAAACAAAGACATTGGCAACCTTCAAACACTGGACCCCACCCAGTCTGGGTTCGTGAAGGGCTGATCATGTCTACTGAACCTGACTGACTTCTTCAAATCAATCTCTAGAGTCGTGGACAAGTCCACACAGCCTATCTGGACCTTGCCAAGGCCTTCAAACACCATCCTCACTCTGGAATCATAGATAAACTTACTAAGCGGGGCATTAATCCCTACGCCACTTGATGGGTTGCCAACTGGCTTACTGACCGAACCCACACTGTAAAAGTAGCCAACTCCAAATCCAGCTCCAGACAAGTGACAAGTGGAGTACCTCAGGGTTCAGTCCTGGGACCGCTCTTGTTTAGCATCTACTTCTGTGAAGTACAGGCCAACACTAAGGGACTCTGGCTAACAAAGTTCGCAGATGACTGCAAACTGGGAGCCATTACCGAATCCCCAAATGATGTGGATACTCTACAAAAGGGCCTTACAGAAACAGATGCTTGGTGCCAGAGCCATGGGCTCAAGCTCAATGCCAAGAAATGTATAGTTATCCCCTTTGGGAAAAAACATGTACCCGTGAATTACCACATAGGTGGCAGTAGACTAAATACTGAAAGTGTGATAAGAGACTTCGAGACACAGGTGTACAGTGGTCTCACCTTCGATAACCACATCGCCACAACAGTCAGGAAATCCTTCTATGTGGCACATCTCGTCAATAAGGACTTTTCATCCAGAAAAAAGGATGTCATTGTCCCACTGTACTCATCCATTAGACCCATTATAGAATACAATGCCCTGTTTAGTGTATATACCTCTCAAGACATCTGCCACAACTGGAAAGGCTGCAGAAATACCTCAGTAAAAGAATCACAGGCCTAAAGCAGATGCCCTGTGCTGACCGTCTACAAAAACTCCAGCTATACTCCGTCACGTATCATCTACTCAGAAGCGATCTCTGCTTAACATACAAGGCCATGTCAAACCCACAACTGTTGAAACGTGCTACACTTAAAGAAATCCAAATTTCTCAGAGCCACACGCTCCAGGGATCTAAACCTTGACATCACAATGAACAAAACATGCTGGAGGGATAGGTTCCTGACCCAGAGACTCCCCAGACTCTGGAATAGATTGCCCATACATGTCAAGCAGAGCGCCTCTTTGGCCCTCTTCAAAAGGAACCTTGACGATTGGATGGGAGATAGGAAATTCACCCTGGGGATCACGTCAGTCGCCCTGCTAGACAGGAGTCCAGGGAAGTAAATGTTGTGGGAAGAAATAGCCATGGAATTGTTATGGCTAGGCTTGTATAGGCCTTAGGGCCGATAACAGAGCACCATCCCATGAACCACTTTAGGCATGAAGACGGGTTTGTACAAAGAGAGATCCTATCTTTACGCAATATCAAGTATGGTGGGTTAGCCATGAGAGCTTGTAGTTCGAGACCCTTCTGGCCGAAATTAGGGCTACAAAAAGCACTGTTTTCCAAGTGCACATTTTCAAGGTGGCTGACACTGCTGGCTCGAAGGGGGCAGTAGTGAGTTTTTCTAGAATGAAATTCAGGTCCCAAGAAGGAGGAGGGATAGGTTTACTTGGAGGCCTGATATGAAGTACCCCCTTAAGGAAAAGTTTTAATCTCTAATCTGGATAACAAAGGTGGATTGAGAGGTAAGCAAGCAGAGACAGGTGATAAATGGACTTTCACTGAGTAATATGAAAGTTCAGACTTGAGCTCACACGAATAAGACAAAACAAGAGGTACATCTACCTGAAAGGGATCTAGTTGTCTGTGAAGACACCAACTGGAGAACCTTTTTCACTTGGACTGGTAGGATCTCCTGGTAAAGGGTCTCCCTGCCTCCTGCAGGACAGAAAGCACATCCTCTGAATATAGGTGTCTAAAAGGGATCAATAGCTTATCACGTACGAGGTTAGTCTGAGGGTTTGGAGATGTGGATGGATAAGTGATACCTTCTGTTGTGTGATGAGGTCCAACTTGTTGGGCAACATTTGGTGATTTCCCTTGGCTAGAGAGAAAAAAAGTAGGGGCAACCAGTATTGCCTTGGCCAAAATGGGGTCACCAACAAGATTTTTGGTTTGTCCTGTTGAATTTTCAGCAGGACTTTCTATATCAGAGTGAAGGGGGGATGCATAAAGAAACATCCCCTTCCAGGAGACTGAGAAGGCATCCACCCCTCCAGGATTTTTGGGAGGGGGTTCTTGTACAGAATAGCTTCAGCTGTCTGTTCTGAGGGGAGGCAAACAGATCTACTTGTGGTGTACCCCACTCGTGAACATTAATTCGTGATTCTCTGATAATGACCTACTGAGAACATCTGCCTGAACACTGTTTTGAAATGGGATGTAAACTGCCTGCAGTGTCACCTTGCGGAGGGTAGCCATTTCCCAAGCTTGGGTGGCCAGCCTACGGAGTAAGTTGGATTCTGTCCGCCCTTGCTTAGTGATATACCCCACAGGACTGTGGTGTTGTCTGTAAACATTCTTACAGGTCCTGGGTGTATGAGGGGATGGAATGCTTTTAGGGCTAGGATAAGGGCAGTCATTTCCCTGATATTGATGTGTTTTCCCCAAAGATAGGGGTCCCATTGGCCCTGAACCTTCAGTCCATTCATAATTGCTCCCCATCCCAGATCTGATGCATCTGTGTACATCTGTTGAACCACAGGGAGTGGTTGTAATGGTAGCCTGGTTTCTCGAGACATGGAAAGAATGGTATCTGAAACTCTAGTGGGTGGGTGTGTTGGAACCAAACATTCTTTGGGTACCACTGAAATTTTCTCATGTATAACCTGGCTAGGGGCAACATAGGAAGCGTGGCTGCCATAAACCCTGAGAAGCGAAGGAACTCCCTGGCTGAAATGCAGCTGGCTAGGAGTAGGTCTTGGAAGTAAGTGGTCAAAGATGTGACCTTTTCTGGGGGAAGAAAGGCTTTCATCAAACTCCTGGTCATGGGATGGAATAAGTGAGGATTTGAGTTAGTTGACTGTGAAACCTAGGCCTTGGAGGAGGGAAATGGTGAATTGTAGGTGCCTTTGTAGAGTTTTTGGATGATCTGTCTGGATAAGAAGATTGTCCAAGTATGGGAAGATTTGAACATCTTTTGTTCTGCAAAAGGCCACCATAAGAGCTAGACATTTTGTGAATACCCGTGGTGCTGTGGACAAACCAAAGGGCAAGGCAGCAAACTGCAATGCAAAATGCAGGAATTTCTAATAAGATGGGTGGATAGGGATGTGAAGATATGCATCCTTCAGGTCTAAAATAGCCAGATAAGAACTGGGGGTCAACAGTGGAAGAAGTGTTTGGAGGGAGAGTATGTGGAAGGTGGGTACATGGAGGAAAGGGTTTAGAAGGGACAAGTCCAAGATGGGTTGCCATGGGCCATCCTTTCTTGGGACAAGGAAGAGTCTGGAATTGAAACCTAGGCCTTCCTGTCCTGGAGGAGCCTTTTGAATTGTACCCTGTGTGACAGGATCTTGAATGACTTGTGGTATGAGATGAATTTGGTTCTTTGGAGGGTGTGGGATACTATTTGGGATAGGGTTTTCCCTCTATATCATGAAATATCCTTTTTCCACTATTGACAAGACCCAGGTGTCTGAGATGATCTGTTACCACAAGGGAAGACAGTGACAGGCAGGCAGATGGGGAAGATGGAGTGCTAGTGTATGACAGTCACACACTGTTAGGCCGTCTTGGTGTAGTTTGAGAGGAGGTAGGCCTGGCTGAGGAAAGTTTCCTGGCACCTTTTCTGGGTTTGGCGGTAGGTGGAGAAAAAGCCTTCCTGAGAAATATGGGTTTGGCAAGGTAGTTTATATGAAACTTAGGCACTGGTGAGACAGAAAGATGTTTGAGATCCTGCAGCACCTTGCTCTTTTCCTGAAGGTTTTTAAACAGTTCTGCTAGCTGCTTTACAAAAAGAAAGCTATTGTCAAGAGGAACATCCATAATTTTGCTTTTGAAATCATCAGGCAATAGTTGTAGCCTGAGCCAGGAGTACCTACGGACTGACGCTGAAGCAGCTGATCTAACTGATGCTTCTGCAGCATCATAGCTGCATTTTACAGTGTCTAGTAGTGACCTGTGCAGCTAATGAAAGGGTAGAAACCACCTATGCCTTAGAGGGTGAATCTGTAATGGAGTTAAGTTGATCCATGGCTTGTGAGACCAGGTCCACAGCATATCTGAACATATGCATTTGGTAACTGAAGGCTCTAAAGGCCAGGATGGAAGATGTGTAAAATGTTCTTCCCTAACCTGTCCATCATTTTACTATCTTTATCTGAAGGGAGCAAGGAAGAGGAGGGAATCTGTCTGGATTGTTTATCCAGAGACACAGCAATTACAGCACGGTCTGCCATAGGAGGCTTGATAAGAAATTTGAAGTAATCAGGAACTTTACAGAACATGTCTGGTCTTTTTGGGGCTGATGGCTGAGAATCTGGAACTTTGGAAGCTGAGGCAAAGATGTCCAAGTAGGCTGGATCACTGGAGGAATGGCTAAGGGGGGAGGGGAACTGCATCTGCAAAAGGTCATAATATCGCTTTTGAACTTCTGTCATTTGTGTGGAATCTGATTTAACTCCCTCATTTTGGAAATAGTTTCCCCACAGGTGATGTCTTCAAGTGAGGAATCACTGTCTACAGAGTCTTCTTCAGGAGAACAATATCCTAAGGGAGAAGCCAGTTGTGAGGAACATGAAAGGGACTCATCTGAAGAGGAAGATGTTCAGGTGTCTGTGGATGGGGTAAGGGGCCCAAATAAGCAGGCCTGGGACTCAAAGTTGGCAGCCCAGTAGAGGTCTGTGAGGAAGTAGGCCTAATGGCAATAAAGGCCTGGAAAAGAGATTGAGAGAATGCCTGCCAATCAGGAACACCTTCTGAAGGAGCGAACAAAATGCTTAGACTTCTGTTTCTTTTTTAGAGAAGGAGTCTTTAGTCCAGGCTGAACAGGTGTAGGCCTAGGATCCCAGGACACCAGAGGATTAGAAGAGCTTTCCTCAGTTATGGAAGCTGCCATACGCTGTGGGCCAACTAGGTTCCTCCCCTGACATTGGAAGCTGATGGTGCTGGTACCTCCGCAGATGTACAGGCTGAAAAAACTAGGGTGGTGCCCGAAGCGGTACCTGCCAAATTCGCCAGTGCCATCAGATGTACCTCAGCCCCTGGATCGGCGGCTGATGGGACATCAGCACCCAGAGGTGCAGGCACTTTTCTGGCCTTGTTACTTTGGTCTTCTTTCTCAGCGGTTCAGTCAATATGGCAGGTGTTGCTTCCATAGCCAAAGTAAGTCACTTAAGACATTGATTTTCCACAAATAAGTTTAGGGCTGCGAGATGGCTGCACAGAGTATTAAAGACAAACGACTAGCAAATGGAACACACTTTGTAGTTGTGGGAAGGCCCTAAACAAAAGAGGCAGAGGTCGCAACTGTCTGTGTGGGATTTGAAGCCCACACTTACATTTTCCCTTCCTAGAGGACATGGACAGATTCAGCATAAGGAAAGAACAAAAAAAAAAAGAGCAACCAGAACAAAAATGTTCTCCAACAGGGTACTTATCTTTTGGAAGACACTGGCGCAGAGCAGAATGAGTGAGCTGACGTTCGATTGGTGGCAGAGAAGTTCTGAGGTCTGTCCATGCAGACGTCACATTTATGGCCCACGGTTTATGGTACCTACATGTGACGTCCCACGCACCATACAGCAGCCAAGCTTTTGTATATGGACCGGAAGTTCGGATGGTCTCAGGCGGAGGATCCCTCATGTTAAGAATACTGCAACATGAGAACAGGAGGACATCAAAAGTGACTAAACCAACTAAAAAGCCCTCTGGCCAATGAAACAAATCCAGTTCCAGTCTTATTACTGTGAAAAACACACACTAGTCAAAAGAGAAAAGGTGCCAGAAACATGTCAAACAACTACCTACAAGTTGACTCAAATGCAGAAAAAACAGCAATGAGGAAGGAGCATACATTTAAAGCAATTTCAAAGCACACTAACAGTCTAAAGGGAGGGCCTTACCAGTTTCATCTGTCAGTGCCCAAGACAGTCAGGGGACATCTGATTGGGGGAAGCTTCCAGTACCAGGTATACAGGAGACAAGACTGGGAAGAGCTTCCAAGGCCAGATGTACAGTACGGGCAGGCAACACAAAAGCCTCCAAGTTTAAAAGCACAACAGGAAAAAGGTGTGTGGGTTGGAAATTAAACAGATTTAAATGGTAAGGTAAGTTGTTGTGTCTTTCGGCTTTTCCTGGTTAGGGGTCGCCACAGCAGAACTCCGGTCCGCTAAATGGTAAGGTAAGTGCAGTAGTTTAACCATACTTTCCCGGACAAAAATGGAGTGCAAATGCTTTGCTTGGTATTAGCGTAAGGAGAATTTTTCACTTTCTAAAAGTCCAAAGACTAGGATGGCTGACTACTCATGTAATATAAAATACCAGGACGACAGAAATGGCTTAAAGCTCTAGCCAATACTGCTTATTTCTCCAGAAACAAATTTCCCCCACTACAAAAAGCTTCAGTTATAACTCAAATAGCTGGCCAGAGATATATTTTTGTTTTAATTTTGAAAAGTAACTAAAAATGAAAATTATGTATTTACCATAGTGACAGATCTCTGTTGTCCGTTTCCTTCCTTCCTCAACTGGTGGTTCTCAGATCCAACTTTGGCTGTTTTTTCAGACTTTAGGATCTGTAGCTGAGGCTCTCCCCTTACCCATAAACCCCCACTCTCCCCAACATTACTCGGATGGAGTTTGCCCCCAAATCTTACAACAGACTACTACAAAAAATATAAACATGTATTACTAGAAAAATACATAAAGTAAAGGAAAAATCTGCACTGAAGCTGAAACAGTATGTAATGTTGTACCAATGTCAGCCTATACAGTCATACCAGAAGCCAAAAGAAAAGCTTACCATGAGATGGAAAAGGGGAAAGAGGGAGGGAAGTTTAAAAACAAAAACAGCCAACATGTATCTACTGTTACGGTAAGTACATGACTACTGTATCTGATGTTGTCTTTTCTGTCCATTCAACTGAAGGGACAGAGTCCCCAGCTACTTCGTTCCACATTTGGTCTCATGGAAGTATATGCTTGAGGATAGCAGAAACAAAAGATGCCCCATCTCTGGAAAGCAGATCTACTTTGCAACAGGCAATGAAGGTATGAATATTAGACCAGGTGGCAACAGCACAAATGTTATCAAGTGAGGCCCTGCAAAGGAAGACTGAAATGGAGATAGATTTTGCCTGTACTTTTGATGGCGGTTTTGGGAAAGAAAAACCTTTTTGCTTAAAAACAAGGGAGATGCAGCCAGCCAACCTAGCTAAGGTAACTTATGACTTTCCATAGTCCATTTTGGTCTTGGAACATGAAACAAATAATTGAACTGATCAGATTTTTTTAAAAGTTTGGTTTGATGAAGGTAAAATCATAATTGTCTGCCTACATCCAACAGAGGGAGCATGTATTCTCCTTTATTTGAAAAATTTGGAAAGAAGACTGGAACATTAATACTGACTGCATGAAGTCTATGAAGCTACTTTAGGCAAAAAAGGATTGGTGTGTAAAGTAACCCTTTCACTGTGGAAAATAATACAAGGAAGGTGACATGATGCAGCTTGGCACTCTGACACCCTTCTGGCTGAAGTAATAGCTACTAGGAAAAGGTTTTTCCTGCTCAGAAATTTGAGGTTCACCTTGGCAGCAGGTTCAAAAGGAGTTTGGGTCAAGGACTGCAATAAGACAGTCAAGTCCCAAGGAAGAGTAGGATCCTTAAGTGGAGGTCTTAGAAAATAGATATCTCTGGAGAAGAGTTTTTACAATTTGACTTAGGCTAAAGAAGTGTGATTCTTTCCCACATGGAAATATGAAACGGCCAGTAACTGAACTTAGACTACAGAATAACTAACTCAGTTATGGAAAATGGAGGCAAGAAATTTTAACACTGCTGATATAAGAGCAAGAAGGATCTATATTTCTCTGCAAAGCCCAGATGAAAAATATTTTCCATTCACTTTTGTAAATTTTCCTAGTGGATGGTTTCTGAGAAGTAAGAATGTGGACCACTTGGGATGAAAGCCTAGACTGACTAGCCATCACTGGAAGTGGAGAAAATGTATAGTTCTTGAATATTCAGATAAGGCATTCCAGACAGATGAGACAGCAGATCTGGATTTGGATCCAGCACCCAGGCAGTGTATACCAGATGAGGCCACACGCAGGGAAACCACACCTACTGAGACCAAAAAGGGACAAATGAGGATGACCTTGATCTTCCACTGTACTAACTTCTGTCAAAATTTCAGAATTAGGGGAGTTGGTGGGAAGACATATAGGAGACCGGAGGCCAATCATAGATCAGAGCATCTCTCAGGGACTGCCCCTGTGTGGGGATAAGAGCAAAGAACCAGCTGCATTTGGAATTAAGGGAAGAAACAAAAACAAGAGAATCAGAGCATGGTTGGCCCCATCAATGAAAAATCTGTCTCGCCACTGTTGGGCTGAGAGACCACTTGAGAGGTAGCAGAATATATCTGCTCAGCCTGTCCTACAGAATGTTGGTCTTCCCTGGAATGTGCATTACCATTAGAAAGCAGTTAGAAGATATTGCCCACTGCCACATGCTCATTGCTTCTCAACACAATGGGTAGGAGCTCATTTCTCCTTCTCTGGAAATGTACCAGACTACTGTCATGTTGTCAATCTGGATAGAAAATCACTGCTAGATGAAGGGCATCCTGAAAAGCCTGCAAAATTAGAAGGAGTACACTCATCCTTATGACACTGATGGGAATCGCATGCTTTGGACCATCTTCTCCAGGTAATGCCCATCCCCCTTCAATTGGGAAGCATCCATGGTCACTGTAGCTTTGGGAGAGGGAAGAACAAAATGACAGCCCCAGAACACCTCTGACAACTGAATCCACTAATTAACATGATTTCTACAGATCCTTGTTAAGCATATTGGAAAAGTTATGGGGTGAGATTTGATGGATTACTTAACCGCACATGTCCACTGTAACAATTTCATATAACACCTTGCCAATGGGACCAAAAAAGTAATGGAGGCTACTATTGATCTTAGAAGTTGAAGAACTAGTCTGGCAGGTGGTGTCTGATATGAAAATAGCTGTTGCTCCTTAGGTTCAGTAATGTGTTCTCCAGTAACGTTGCAATTTGAATGCTTGTATTCAAATGAGCTCCTATGAATTGCAAAACTTGTACTTAGGAAAACTGAGATCTTTCCTGGTTCACTCTAATTCCCAGGTTGATGTAAAGCAGAAGCAAGTACTTTCTGGCCTGGATTAGCAAAGACCTGGTAGGAGCAGCAAGGGGCCAATCACCTAGATACAGAAACACCGGGAACCCTTGCAGCCAGAGATGAGCTGCAACCACTACCGGGCATTTTTTGAACATGGGGGGCTGTGGTGAGACTAAAGGGCAGGACTTAGAAATTTAAATGACTGGTTCCCCATCAGAAGTGAAGGAACTACCTGCAGTGCCTGTCCATTTCAATGTGGTAGTGTACATCCTGAAGGTCTACTGAGTGCATTCACTCGTCTTTCCAGTAGAGGAAGTATAGACCGTACTGTGACCTTTTTGATGACTTGCTTGATTAGCAGCTTTTTACTTCTAATGCTGCTGATTTTCTTTGAAAGGGTGGTATGTTGGGAACTTTCAAAGTACAGGTGGCTATAGAAAGGGAATGAAACAGCCTCTGGAAATTATTTTCAGCACCAGGATATCTTTGGTGATGGATGTCCAGGCCTCTGGGTGCAAAGAGAAGCACCACCCAACTGTCTCTAGAGTACAGAGTTCGGACAACCATTTAGGAATGTTACAAAAGCTTCTCAGAGAAGGGAACCCCTGAAGTTTCGATTCTGCCGGCCTCCTCCGCCATGAGGGCAACGTTTACCATTAGAATACCCAGTCCACATCAGGGATCTCTACAGGAATCTTGGGAAAATCCTTGAGACTTTCTAAACCTCAGTTTACCACTCCCACTTCTGGTTTCTAGAGAAGGTCCTTTTGGGTGTACAGAACCGTACATCTATAGCAGAAATTTTTCAAATCCTGGTCATTCCAGGAGATTTTTCCATCAAATGCGGCCACTGATAAAATATGTCTTAAAGGGCTACGGGAAATCACACAAATGCATCCAATCATGCCTCCTTATTGTAATGCCTGTTTCTGTGGTTCTCAAAACACCCTCCCTTGCATTGTGTGCTCGACAGGAACTGAAGGGTGGCTAGCTGAGAATTTACTGTTTTTATGTCTCCTGCAGACATGGAACCAGAAAGACACTTTGAAATCTCCTTGGTAAAGTCTCTTTGGAACCCAGTCATGTGAGACAAACAGTCCAGACACCTTAGTGCAAAAGAAGCCGAAGCATAAACATGCTTCCCAAATCTGTCAAAAGCCATCGATTCATTGTTAGGGGGATGGACAGCACAGCTTTTTTCTGCAAGCTCCTTCTTACTGGCTGCTGCTACTAACATGGCACCCAATGCCGGGCCTTTGGTCCAATGAGAATAGTCTTTGGGGGCCACAAAGTAATTGTCCTATTTCCTGGGGATCGGTTTTCTAATGTCCGGTTCCTTGCATGACTGGTGAAAGACACTAAATCCACCATCTCAGCTGCTGGGAGAACCACCCAAGGAGTAGAAGAGTCAGAACCAAAAGCAAAGAAACAATGATTTCTCGTGTGAAGGGACTTCACAAGACCAACCTCCTTTTTGTCTAAGTAGCTTGAGGATCGCCCCAGATGAGTCCTCAAGGGGTGATATGTGGAGACATTACTGCTTCCTTAAAATTGTTGACTTCGGTCAAGGACTCCTGGGGGAAGGTAATGCGTCTCTTATACAAATACTTCCAAGGAGCGTCTGTCGGGGGAAACCCTAATGAGGACTTGGAAGCCTGAGGAGGAGTTCTGAATAAGGACTGTGTCAAGGCTAGAGTGAACTGGCTTTCCTGAAATTTAAGACAATGCAGAATCAGGACGTACGGCTATCAGTTGTAGAGTGGGTGGGGCCTTGGAGACCGCTCTCTTCACTGCCTCAAAGGCAGATAGGGGAGAACCCAAGACCATTCCTGTAGGAGCTGAAGCTGCCACGCTGGCATGACCAAAGGCACCACTGCAGCTCTGCTTTGATATCAAAGCCGGAGATGAGCCTTCTAACTCAGAGGCACCAAGAGCAAGGGACGGCTCAGACAGCTTTGGAGAAGAACTCTTATTTCCAGACTCAATGCCAAAACTTTGACTCGAAGATTCTTACAGCTCTTAAAAAATCAGAATCGGTTGGGTCAGAGGCAATGCCACATGGATCCAACACAGACAATCTGAACAGCTCAGCTCCAATAATGCCAAACCAGGAGGTCAGATTGAAGTAGGAAAAGCCACAGGTAAGACAGAGGGTTCAACGCTCATAGGTCTGACGGCAGATTCAGCAGGAAGAGCTCTCAAATGAACTAGGGTTCTGAGGAACTTCTTCAGCACCCTATACACATCATCTTCTGTCAAGCTTCTGGTAGACCAGACAGGCCTAAACAATGATGATGTGGAAGGTGGTCCCAAAGATCTCTGTAAAGATTTCTTCTGTAGGATAGATGAGAAGAGCCTGGGAGAGAGATGATATGGGGAAAAGTTTGGCTCCATAAGAGGGACTCTTGGGATGAAATGGAATTGGATTCAAAAGATCAGTCGGATCAGAGGGCTTGGAAGATTTTGCCGCCATAGATGAAGACAAAATGGATGACAGGGAATAATGGAGGGGATATCTTCCTCATCTTGTTGCCTTGTCTTTGGGTCTGTCACTCATCCCCCCCTGTGTTTAGCTGAGGACTACTTACCTAAAGGAGAAGCTCCAGAAACAAATTTTGAAGAGTAGGAGGGAGTAACACCCTCAAGTACAAGATAATTTTGGCACTCAATCATGGAGCGATGATAGAAAGCAGTGCAAATACTGGAGTCTTCATCAAACTGAGCTTCTCCAAAACAGCACACGCATTTAGAGTGGGAGTCCAAGTTTGGTATCTTGTGATTACAAGTCACAAACTTCTTGAATCCCATAGGCTTTTCCCACATACTCCTGTGAAGAAAAGCACAGAACACCACTACCAACAATGGCAATCAAGTAATATACCATGAAAAAGGTGGGGGGTGTAAAGCTAAGAAATATCATCATACCAAAGGCTAATATATTTCTGTATATATATATATATATATATATATATATATATATATATATATATATATATATATATATATATATGTGTGTGTACTGATCAGAGATGCCTTCCCTTTTTGGGATTTTGCTCTATCATGTAGTAGCTTCCTCCTTCTATTGTATAGTTTGTTTATGGCTGGGGTCCACCAGACAGGACGTCTGCCTTTGGAGGATTGGGTCTTGGTTTTATTTGGGATTGCATGATCCATGCATTC